>NC_080046.1:14950924-15250924 GCF_012489685.1 Lotus japonicus
AAAGGAAAGGCAAAAGGAAAGTATGAGTCCTCAGGCCAGAAGAAGTCTTTAATCAAGGAAGTCACATGTTTTGAGTGCAAAGAATCTGGGCACTACAAAAGTGATTGTCCAAAGTTGAAGAAAGACAAGAAGCCAAAGAAGCACTTCAAGACGGAAGAAGAGTCTGATGGTGACATTTGATGAATCAGAGTCAGAGGATGTTGACTCTGATGGTGAAGTCCAAGGACTCATGGCAATTGTCAAAGACAAGGAAGCAGAGTCAAAGGAAGCTGTTGACTCTGACTCAGAATCAGAAGGAGATCCTAACTCAGACGATGAAAATGAGGTATTTGCTTCTTTCTCTACCTCTGAACTGAAACATGCTTTGTCTGATATCATGGATAAGTATAACTCTTTATTGTCTAAGCATAAAAAGTTGAAAAAGAACTTATCTGCTGTCTCCAAGACTCCTTCTGAACATGAGAAAATTATTTCTGATTTGAAAAATGAAAATCATGCTTTGGTAAATTCTAACTCTGTGCTTAAGAACCAGATTGCTAAGTTAGAAGAAATTGTTGCCTGTGATGCCTCTGATTGTAGAAATGAATCTAAGTATGAAAAGTCTTTTCAAAGATTCCTAGCTAAAAGCGTGGATAGAAGCTTAATGGCTTCAATGATCTATGGCGTAAGCAGAAATGGAATGCATGGCATTGGCTATTCTAAACCAATTAGAAATGAGCCTTCTGTGTCTAAAGCTAAATCCTTGTATGAATGCTTTGTTCCCTCTGGTACCATATTGCCTGATCCTGTACCTGCTAAAATTGCTAAAAACCCTCTTAAAAAGGGATCTTTCTCTATGACTAAATATCATGCAAATATTCCTTTAAAATATTATGTTGAGACACCCAAGGTGATCAGAACCTCTGGGGTAACTAACAAAAGAGGACCCAGAAAGTGGGTACCTAAGGACAAGATTATCTATGTTGCAGATATCCTTGATAGCTCCACTGAAACACCAATCATGGTATCTGGACAGTGGATGCTCGCGTCACATGACAGGAGAAAAGCGTATGTTCCGAGAGCTGAAACTTAAGCCTGGAGGCGAAGTTGGCTTCGGAGGAAATGAAAAGGGTAAAATTGTTGGTACTGGTACTATTTGTGTAGATAGTAGTCCATGCATTGATAATGTTTTATTGGTAGACGGCTTAACACATAACTTATTGTCTATAAGTCAATTAGCTGACAAGGGTTATGATGTTATATTCAATCAAAAGTCCTGCCGGGCTGTAAGTCAGATCGATGGCTCTGTTCTGTTTAACAGCAAGAGGAAGAACAACATTTATAAGATCATATTATCTGAGTTGGAGGCTCAGAATGTGAAGTGCCTTCTGTCTGTTAATGAAGAGCAGTGGGTATGGCATAGACGGTTAGGGCATGCCAGTATGAGAAAGATTTCTCAGCTGAGCAAGCTAAATCTTGTCAGGGGCTTACCCAATCTGAAGTTCGCTTCAGACGCTCTTTGTGAAGCATGTCAGAAAGGCAAATTCACAAAAGTCCCTTTCAAGGCAAAGAATGTTGTCTCAACCTCAAGGCCGTTAGAACTTCTGCATATCGACCTGTTTGGACCAGTGAAAACTGAGTCTATAGGTGGCAAGAGATATGGGATGGTTATCGTTGATGACTATAGCCGCTGGACATGGGTAAAGTTTCTAACCCGCAAGGATGAGTCTCATGCTGTGTTCTCTACCTTCATTGCTCAAGTGCAAAACGAGAAGGCTTGTAGGATTGTACGTGTCAGAAGTGACCATGGTGGAGAGTTTGAGAATGACAAGTTTGAGAGTCTGTTTGATTCCTATGGAATTGCACATGATTTCTCTTGTCCCAGAACTCCTCAACAAAATGGTGTTGTTGAGAGGAAGAACAGAACTCTTCAGGAGATGGCTAGAACCATGCTCCAAGAAACTGGCATGGCTAAGCACTTTTGGGCAGAGGCAGTAAATACAACATGTTACATTCAGAACAGAATCTCTGTGAGTCCAATTCTGAATAAGACTCCTTATGAATTGTGGAAGAACATAAAACCCAACATTTCTTATTTTCATCCTTTTGGCTGTGTTTGTTATGTTCTCAATACTAAGGATAGATTGCATAAATTTGATGCTAAGTCTTCTAAGTGTCTATTACTTGGTTATTCTGATAGATCTAAAGGTTTTAGATTTTATAATACTGATGCCAAGACTATTGAAGAATCTATTCATGTTAGATTTGATGATAAGCTTGACTCTGACCAGTCAAAGCTAGTTGAAAAGTTTGCAGATTTAAGCATTAATGTTTCTGACAAAGGCAAAGCTCCAGAGGAAGTTGAGCCAGAGGAAGATGAACCAGAGGAAGAAGCTAGTCCCTCTAACTCACAAACTCTGAAGAAGAGCAGAATCACTGCAGCTCACCCTAAGGAATTGATTCTGGGCAACAAAGACGAACCTGTCAGAACCAGATCTGCCTTCAGACCCTCTGAAGAGACCTTGCTGAGTCTGAAAGGATTGGTGTCCTTAATTGAACCCAAGTCCATAGATGAAGCTCTTCAGGACAAGGATTGGATTCTGGCCATGGAAGAAGAATTGAATCAATTTTCCAAGAACGATGTTTGGAGCTTAGTGAAGAAGCCTGAGAATGTTCATGTTATTGGAACGAAATGGGTATTCAGAAACAAGCTAAATGAGAAAGGAGAAGTAGTCAGAAACAAGGCAAGGCTAGTTGCTCAAGGCTACAGCCAGCAGGAAGGAATAGACTACACTGAAACATTTGCTCCGGTAGCAAGACTGGAGGCAATTAGACTGTTGATCTCCTTCTCAGTAAATCACAACATAGTTCTACATCAGATGGACGTAAAGAGTGCCTTCCTAAATGGTTATATCTCAGAGGAAGTCTATGTTCATCAACCCCCAGGTTTTGAAGATGAAAAGAAACCAGACCATGTGTTCAAATTGAAGAAATCACTCTACGGTCTGAAGCAAGCTCCCAGAGCATGGTATGAGAGACTTAGCTCATTCCTTCTGGAGAATGAGTTTGTAAGGGGTAAAGTAGATACAACTCTTTTTTGCAAGACTTATAAAGATGATATCTTAATTGTGCAAATTTATGTTGATGATATTATATTTGGTTCTGCTAATCAATCTCTATGCAAAGAATTTTCTGAGATGATGCAGGCTGAATTTGAGATGAGTATGATGGGAGAATTAAAGTACTTTCTGGGAATACAAGTTGATCAAACACCAGAAGGAACATATATCCATCAGAGCAAGTACACTAAAGAACTTCTGAAGAAGTTCAATATGCTGGAATCTACAGTGGCCAAGACTCCAATGCATCCTACATGCATTTTGGAGAAAGAAGATAAAAGTGGTAAAGTATGTCAGAAGCTCTATCGTGGAATGATAGGTTCACTTCTATACTTAACTGCATCTAGGCCAGACATATTATTTAGTGTTCACTTATGTGCTCGTTTCCAATCAGATCCAAGGGAAACCCACTTAACTACTGTTAAGAGGATCCTAAGGTATCTGAAAGGCACCACTAACCTTGGCTTGATGTATAAGAAAACATCAGAGTATAAGCTTTCAGGTTATTGTGATGCTGATTATGCTGGAGATAGAACAGAGAGAAAAAGTACTTCTGGAAATTGTCAATTTCTGGGAAGCAATCTAGTCTCATGGGCAAGCAAGAGGCAATCAACCATTGCACTATCAACTGCAGAGGCAGAATATATCTCAGCAGCAATATGCAGCACTCAGATGCTCTGGATGAAACATCAGCTGGAGGATTATCAGATCCTTGAGAGCAATATCCCAATCTATTGTGATAACACTGCTGCAATCTCATTGAGCAAGAATCCTATCTTGCATTCAAGGGCAAAGCACATTGAGGTAAAGTATCACTTCATTAGAGATTATGTGCAGAAGGGCGTACTTCTTCTGAAGTTTGTTGATACTGACCATCAATGGGCAGATATCTTTACAAAGCCCTTAGCAGAGGATAGATTTAATTTTATTCTGAAAAATCTAAACATGGACTTTTGTCCAGAGTGAAGATGGATCAGAACCTCTGACTATGATACTTCTTGATCAGAAGATGTCTAGTCCAGAAGGTAACTCAATCAGAGTGTGTGTGCCCACTGGTACTGACTCTGAAGCTGAGACAACAACACGTGTGTCAGAATTTCTGATGCATAATTCCTTGTGCCCGTGTGACAGTCTGTTATGATTGCGTGTAGATATGCTTATCTCCTGTGTGTGATTGTGTATTTTACTGTTACTATCTATCCTTAATTTTCAACCGTTGATCTTAAAGTGCTTTTTGAATCAACAACGGTTATTTGATAAAACCCACTATACACACACGTTCTCGTTCACTTCCGGTTTTCACTCTCGCACTCTCTGCTTTTCAAAACCGCCTCTTTCTTGTTTTCTCTCTCGATCTCTCTTCATCCTTCAAACTTCATCTTCTACCTCAAACCTTCAACCTCTTCAAAATGGTGAGACAAACCAGAAGATCTACTGCAGATGCACCTCAGTTCCCTCACATGGAAGTTGGTTTGGCAACGGGTCAAAGGGGCTCTGAGAACCCGGCACAAGAACAAGTTCAAGTTCAAGAGCAGATTGTTCCAATTGCAGAACGGGGCTGTGCCGTTCACTGCGTATTTGCTCCTGAGGAACTCCAAGTCCTGGCAGAATGGAGATTCGACCTCGACAACCTGGCTGCAAATGGGTTTGATCTTCGTCCTGAAGTCCAAGCTCAAGGTTGGGGAAACTACTTCAATCGACTTCGAGGACCGGTGTATGAGAAACTGGTAAAGGAATTCTGGAAGCACGCAGACTGCGATGATACTCAAGTGGTCTCTCACATTCTTGGCAGGAAGATCATCATCACTGAGAAGTCATTCGTGAATCTGCTAGGAGCAGAAACTGCTTATGGGTATCGGTTCCAACTGACGGAATCCAAGCTGAAACCCAGCACCAAAGACAAAGTCAACAAGGCCCTGTACACCACCTTCAAACTGGGCAAGACGAGTTACAAGGTGATGGATCTTCATCCCAAACTCAGGATCTGGCACAAGATCCTGCTCAACTGCATAAACCAGAGACCGAAGGGCAGTTCTCCAGACTACATCAACTTCAACCAGAAGGCGATGTTGTTCTTCATCCAAGATCAGGAGAAGATCTGCCTTCCCTACTTCCTGTTCTCCTACTTGAAGGAATGCATCCGGAAGTCTCGCACCACCGCCTCCATCAAGTCTGCAATCAAATATATCCCTTTTGGGAGGCTGCTCTCAGACTTTCTCATTGAAAGCAACTTGGTGCAAGATTTGATCAATGCTGGTTGCACAGAGGATTTGAGCACAATTGTCAGTGATGTCTTCACTGCAAACTCCTTGAAGAAGATGGGCTTAATCCAGAAGAAGATTGCTCCTGCTCATGAAGACACATCTTCTGAGATCAGAGGAAGAAGAATGCCTCTGAATGACTACCCTCTGTGGACTCAAGCGGACAATCCTGACGCCATCAGATGCTATGTTGAAGACCTCAGGGCTCAAGGTTTCGAAATTGACCTTGATGATTTCGTCAGCAGACTACCGCCAGCTCCAGAGTTTCCTTCTCCTCCCAAGAGGAAAGCTCAGAGGAAGATGGTTCTAGACGAATCTTCTGAGGAATCTGATGTCCCTCTGGTCAAGAAGACGAAGAGAAAGCCTGATGATGGTGATGATGATGATAGTGATAGTGAGGATGGTCCTCCAAAGAAGAAGCAGAAGAAGGTCAGAATCGTGGTGAAGCCTACTCGGGTGGAACCAGCTGCTGCAGTGGTCAGAAGGACTGAACCTCCTGCCAGAGTGACTCGATCATCAGCACATTCAAGTAAGCCTGCACTTGCTTCTGATGATGATTTGAATTTATTTGATGCACTCCCTATTTCTGCCTTGCTCCAACACTCCTCAAATCCCCTCACTCCTATTCCTGAATCCCAGCCAGCCGCACAAACCACCTCTCCACCACATTCCCCACGATCCTCCTTCTTTCAACCTTCTCCTACCGAAGCACCTCTCTGGAATTTGCTTCAGAACCCAACCTCTAGGTCAGAAGATCCAACCTCTCTCCTTACCATTCCGTACGACCCATTATCTTCTAAACCCATCATCCATGACCAACCAGAGCCCAACCAAACAGAACCACAACCCAGAACGTCTGATCACTCTGCTCCCAGAGCATCAGCACGTCCTGCTGTCAGAACCACGGATACAGACTCTTCAACCGCCTTTACACCTGTATCCTTCCCAACCAATGTTACTGACTCTCCTCCCTCCAATACCTCTGAATCAATTAGAAAATTCATGGAGGTTAGAAAAGAAAAGGTGTCTGCCTTGGAAGAGTATTACCTTACCTGTCCAAGCCCTAGGAGATATCCTGGCCCTAGACCTGAACGTCTAGTTGACCCAGATGAACCTATCTTGGCCAATCCTATCCAAGAGGCAGACCCCTTAGTTCAACAAGCTCACCCTGTCCCTGACCACCAAGAGCCCATTCAACCAGACCCTGAACCCGAACAATCAGTGTCTAACCAATCCTCGGTTAGATCACCTCACCCTCTGGTTGAAACTTCAGACCCTCACCTTGGAACCTCTGAACCCAATGCTCCCATGATTAACATTGGTTCTCCACAAGGTGCCTCTGAAGCTCATAGCAGCAATCACCCAGCCTCTCCTGCACCCAACCTCTCCATAATTCCCTATACTCACCTTCAACCCACATCTCTCTCTGAGTGCATCAATATCTTCTATCATGAAGCCTCCTTGAGGCTCCGCAATGTGCACGGTCAGACTGATCTCAGTGAGAATGCTGAAAATGTGGCTGATGAGTGGAACAATCTGAGCACTTGGCTAGTGGCTCAAGTTCCGATTATGATGCAGCTCCTGCATGCAGAGGGCAGTCAGAGCATTGAGGCTGCAAAGCAAAGGCTTGCTAGGAGGGTGGCTATTCATGAACTAGAACAGAGAAATAAGCTTCTTGAAGCTATTGAAGAAGCCAAGAGAAAGAAAGAACAAGCAGAAGAAGCTGCACGTCAAGCAGCAGCTCAGGCTGAACAAGCCAGACTTGAGGCAGAGCGTCTTGAAGCTGAGGCTGAGGCAGAGCGACTTGCACCGGTTGTGTTTACTCCTGCTGCTTCTGCTTCCATTCCAGATCCTCAAGCTGCTCAGAATGTTCCTTCCAGTTCTTCTCAGCCAAGCTCTTCCAGACTCGACATCATGGAACAACGTCTTGATACTCATGAATCCATGCTGATTGAGATGAAGCAAATGATGATGGAACTTCTGCGACGCACTGACAAACCTTAGTTTTAGGATCTCTTCTTTTTCTTCTTTTTCGTTAACTTTGTTTTCCTTTTGTTAAACTCTGTTTCTTTTTATTTATTTATTCTCTTTTGTTCGTTTGTGATTATATATGCATACCTATATACTTATGTCACATATGTTTGCAAAAGTCTTTTTTATTCATAATTCTATGTTTACATCATATTTCTTTACATCATATAATCTAGAATGGAGGATCCCTCCTCATTCTTCTGCACTCCTGGCGCTGCTCTGACCTATCCTTTTCCAGACGATCCAGTACATGCTGGATGTTGCTGAGCCTGATCTTTAGCTCCTCCCTCTCCAGAATGTCTTCTGAAGTCCTGAGCTTCTCTTCCAAAATTTCTTTTTCTTCCAGCAGCTTGAGTTCAAGCCGGCTGAGTTCTTGCACCTCCTCCACGAAGGCAAGAAATTCCTTCAGGTCTCTCTCCAACTATGGACGCAGGTCCTCTTCCAGCAGTGTCCGTGTCAGCTCCGCGATGGTAGTTGCACCCTCTGGATGCCTGATGTTCAGGAACAAGTCCTCTTCAAAGGCCTTCTTCCTCAGCTCTTCTAGTGCTACGTTGTATGATGCCATTTTTTCTTACTGAAAATTATTCAAGGTGTGAAGCTTACCTTTCTCTCCAACGCTTTTTATAGGCTTCACTTTCTCTATGAAAGTTAATGCTCTTACAGTTTCTCGAGGTTAAGTTCTTGGTAACTGACCCTTCTATTTACTCACTTGACCGGTGGTAAACGTTCACCCCTTGCAATAACTCTTCTATTTATTTTCGCCTAACTCTGATTCTTACATCGTTTTCATTTTCTTTTAAACTTAGACCTTCTCTAAGGGGGAGTACCTTGTACTTCAAGCTAAGTTTTTCACACCCCAAGCTTTTTGCTTATGACAAAAAGGGGGAGTAAACCCAGTTTTTGATTTGTAAGATGTGTTAGTGTGACTTATTTTTCTTTTGGAGATTTTAAGAGTTCCACCTTCATGACCATAGATGTGTCACTGGGCAAATACAAGGAATACATTTCACTTCTTCTGAAGTGATCCTAAGTTGACTCTGATACCCAAGACTCTGATACCTTGTCCATGACTCTGATCACTTATGCGCTCTGATTATTCGTTTTTCATCTATGTCATAAGCTTTTCACTCTGAACTCTTATATTTTTTAGCTCAGAATCTAGACTTTACTAACGTTTTCATCAAGTATTATATTCAGGGGGAGCTAAGCTCAGAATCAAGCAGTGACTTGAATTCAGAATGAGCAAGATAAACTATTCGCATCAGGATAAGTCTTAATCTATATCTCTAAACTCTGAGTGAATTCAGTTTAATGTTTAAGAATTGTTCATCAAAAATCTTAGTTTTGTCATCATCAAAAAGGGGGAGATTGTAAGATCAAGTTTTGATCTAGTAGTACAACTCTATGTTTTGATGATTACAAGTTAACCTTTTGATATGAACAATTGTGGTACTCTAACGTGTTTTTCTGAGTGTGCTATTTACAGGCTCTGACCTCAACTCAATCTCACACAAATCAGAAGCACTGTGTATAAAGGGTAACCCAAGCAACGCTTTCGCATTCACCATGTTCAGTATGAACAGTGGAAAAGCTTCAGAAGTTCTGAAGCTATACAAACTCTGATGTGGACTCAGTCGCTAGAAGCTCTGAAGATCCAGAAGTTCTGATAACCAAGAAACACTGAAGGTTCAGATGTTCTGATGGTGTAGAAGACTCTGAAGATCCAGAAGCTGAATAGTGGAAACTCTGAAGTCCAGAAGCAAGAAACTCTGAAGGCCATGTTCTTCCCTCTGAGTTCAGAATCAGAAGATACAATGGTCAGAGGATCTGTGCTTTCCCTCTGACTCTGATCAACCGGCTTCACAAGTTCCAATATGAAGTATTCCCCTGATCAGAAGTCTCCTAGGTTAAAAGGTCAAGTCGCTATCCAAGTACAAAAGCAAGTGTACCTTCCTGACGACCTACCTAACGTTCTCAGCCACAGCAGAAGCTGGATTTTCCAGAACTGCCCTCCAACGGTAGCATTTCCCATGCAACGCTCAACCCTAATCCTTGGAGTATATATAGAGGCTGAAGATTGAAAGAAGCGGCTAGAAGCTAAGAAAAAGAAATGCATACGCGCAAGACATATTCAAAATATTCTAAGCTTTCTTTCATCTGAAATTCATTGTGTTTACTATTAGCTTTTTAGAAGCAAATCTCTTGTAAACAATTCTTTGATAAACAGTTTGTTTAGTTCCTTTAGGAGATCAAGGTTGATCGGATCCTAGAGAAGACTAAGAGAGTGAATCTTAGTGTGAGCTAAGTCAGTGTAATTGTTAGTCACTTGTAGGTTTCAAGTGCAGTTGTAACTCTTACCTGATTAGTGGATTGCCTTCATTCTAAGAAGGAAGAAATCACCTTAACGGGTGGACTGGAGTAGCTTGAGTGATTTATCAAGTGAACCAGGATAAAATCCTTGTGTGCTTTTCTATCTCTTATCTTTAGCACTTAAGTTCTCGAAAGATTTGTCAAAATCTTTAAGGTGGAAGTTTTGTTCTGAAAACGTTATTCAAACCCCCCCTTTCTACCGTTTTTCATACCTTCATCATCATCAAGAATAATGACCTTCTTGCGCTTCTTGTTCTCACTCAAACCCAAACCTAACTTCTTGCCAGAGGAACGCGTAGAGTACTTACGAACAACAGTCATCTTTTTCCTCTTTGAAGCAACAGAAGCAGAAGCACCAAGGGTGTTGAGCAACACCTCATCAGATTCTGAGTTCTCAATGACATTCTGAACATCCTTGACATGCATAACTTTATCAACAGAGGGAGTAGAGATGGGAACCATTACCTCTTCTTCAAGATGATCAGAATCCTTGTTGCAATCAGTATCAACACCGTGGCTTGATTGGTTGTTGCTTGGTGATGGAACAATTGGATCTACATTTGCATGTAAAACTTCCTTGAGAGGAGTGTCCAACACTTCAGTGATACGAAAATCAGCAACATCATCACCTGTGCTTGAGTTGATTTCAGCCTCGGAATTTACTCCCTGGGTTGCCTCAGAGCTTCTCGTTACCACCTTCTTCTTTGCTTTGGACGCATCTGACTTGGATCGAGCCTTTTTCCCTTTCATCTTACTCGGATCAGACGATGGTTGAGGACTACCTTGAGCAATTGCGATTTCAGAGGTATGAGGAGAGGATTTTGAAACCCTTGACGATTTTGGGGTTTTGGATTTCAAACCCAATACCTTTACCCCGTAAGCATTCATCTCAGGAGTGAGTTTCTTGCTAGAATCTTGACTCATGGTGAAGAGGACACAAAGAAAGAAACACGGGTCTTCAAGAGAAGGATGGACGGTTTTGGAGTGAGTTGCAGAGATTTGAAGTTGTGCAGTGGAGGTTGCAGGAGAGGTTATCAAGAAACAATGGAAATTCCGGATTAAGCGTGCCTCAAACGTTATGACAGAAGAGCCGTTGGCACACCACAATCCCTTTGATTGCTATAATTCCTCAAATAGGCAGATACCTAATAACTGTCTCAATTTTTCAAACTGTGTGGCATCCAGAGCTTTGGTAAAAATATCTGCTAACTGCTTTTCAGTTGAGACATGTTCCAAAGTAACAGTACCATCTTCAACCAACTCCCTGATGAAATGATGACGAATATCAATATGTTTTGTTCTGCTGTGCTGAATTGGATTTTTGGATATGTTGATAGCACTTAGATTGTCACAAAACAATGTCATAACATCTTGTTGCACATTATACTCCTTTAACATTTGTTTCATCCACATCAACTGAGTGCAACTGCTTCCAGCAGCTATATATTCAGCTTCTGCCGTAGAGAGAGAGACACAATTTTGCTTTTTACTGAACCAAGAAATTAGATTGTTTCCAAGAAAGAAACATCCACCTGATGTGCTCTTCCTATCATCAGCACTTCCAGCCCAATCCGCATCACAGTAACCTGTTAACACTGAATTAGTGTTGTGAGAGTACAAAATGCCATAATCACTTGTACCACTGATATACTTAATGATCCTTTTCACTTGAATGAGATGACTAGTCTTTGGTTCTGCTTGATACCTAGCACAAACTCCAACTGCAAAAGTAATATCTGGTCTGCTGGCAGTGAGATACAAAAGACTTCCAATCATGCTTCTATATAAACTAGGATCCACATCAGTACCTTTCCCATCCTTTGTAAGCTTGATATGAGTTGCAGCAGGAGTTCTTTTATGGCCAGCATTCTCAAGACCAAACTTCTTAACAATTCCCTTGGCATACTTACTTTGTGTGATGAATAAGGTATCTTCCATCTGTTTTACCTGAAGTCCCAGAAAGTAAGTTAACTCGCCTACAAGACTCATTTCAAACTCAGATTTCATTTGTTCAACAAATTGTTCCACCATATGGTTCGACATGCCACCAAACACGATGTCATCAACATAAATTTGAGCTACCATGAGTTCACTGCCATTTTTCTTAACAAACAAGGTTTTGTCAATGCCACCTTTGTCATAACCATTGTTAATCAGAAACTCTGTTAATCTTTCATACCAGGCTCTAGGTGCTTGCTTTAAGCCATACAAAGCCTTTTTCAATCTGTACACATGATCTGGAAAACTTGGATCTACAAACCCTTTAGGTTGTTCCACATAGACTTCTTCATCCAGGTAACCATTCAAGAATGCACTCTTGACGTCCATCTGATATAGTCTGAATTTTAGCAAACATGCTACTCCTAACAACAATCTGATAGATTCAAGACGAGCAACAGGAGCAAATGTTTCATCAAAGTCTACCCCTTCTATTTGAGAGTATCCCTGAGCAACTAGACGAGATTTGTTCCTTGTCACATTACCACTTTCATCAGACTTGTTCCTGAATATCCACTTAGTTCCCACAACATTTGCATCATCAGGTCTTGGAACCAATTCCCACACTTCATTTCTCTTGAGCTGTCCCAGTTCCTCTTGCATGGATTGAATCCAGAACTCATCAGTCAGAGCTTCTTTGACATTCTTTGGTTCTATTTTTGATATGAAGCATGCATTAGAAACCAGATCCCTTGACCTTGTAATAACCCCATCATTCAGATCACCAATGATATTTTCTTTTGGATGTATCTTCTGAATTCTAATAGAGGGTTCTTTGGTAGCTAAAGGCAGTTGAGATACAGTGTCTTCTTGTTCATTTTGGAATTGAATTGCTGGCTCATCTGGTTCCCCATCTGTACACTCATACGGTAGATCATCTTCATCATGAGCTTGTTCCGTTCTCTCATTGGATGTATCATCAACAACAACATTAATGGATTCCATCATGACTCTCGTGCGGATATTATAAACTCTGTAAGCTCTGCTGTTTCCAGAATACCCCCAGAAATATTCCAACTTCACTTTTAGGATCCAGTTTTCTCCTATGTTCTCTGTCAGTCAGAATGTAGCACTTGCTCCCAAAAACATGGAAATACTTCACTGTAGGTTTCTTTCCTTTCCATAGTTCATACTGAGTGACTGTGTCTCCTTGACGAATAGTGACACGATTGTGAATGTAGCAGGCAGTGTTGATGGCTTCAGCCCAAAAATGATATGGTAGATTTTTTGCATGCAACATAGCTCTAGCAGATTCTTGCAATGTCCTGTTCTTCCTTTCAACCACTCCATTTTGCTGAGGAGTGATAGGAGCAGAGAATTCATGTTTGATTCCTTCAGATGAGCAGAACTCAGAGAATTGACCATTTTCAAATTCTTTTCCATGATCACTTCGTATTTTGACAATCCCACTCCCTTTTTCCCTTTGCACTTGGAGACATAGTTCTTTGAACACTTCAAAGGTGTCTGACTTCTCCTTCAGAAATTCTACCCAAGTGAACCTGGAAAAATCATCTACACAAACAAAAACGTACCTTTTTCCTCCCAGACTTTCCACTTGCATTGGCCCCATCAAATCCATGTGCAGTAGTTCAAGCACTTTTGATGTAATCAGATGTTGTAACTTCTGGTGAGACATTTTGACTTGCTTCCCAATCTGACATTCACCACAAACCTTTCCTTCTTGGATGTTCAACTTTGGTATCCCTCTAACTACTTCCTCAGCAACAATCCTTTTCATACTCTTAAGATTCAGATGACCTAACTTTTGGTGCCAGATTCTAACTTCATCTTCTTTAGACATCAAACATAGAGCAGACAAAGATGTTGTTTCAGAAGTCCACATGTAGCAGTTGTCCTTTGATCTAGCTCCTCTCATCAGCACATCCTTGTTCTTATTTTTGACAACACACCCAGACTGTTTGAACACCACCTTCAAGCCTTGGTCACAAGTTGACTTATGCTGATCAAGTTTGCAGTTAACCCTTCAACTAGCAAGACATCATCAAGGTTTGGAGATCCTGTGTCAGACAATTTTCCAATTCCTCTGATCTTTCCTTTGGCTCCATCCCCAAAAGTAACAAAGCTCTTAGCATGTGGTTTCACTTTCTCAAGATAATTTTTTACTCCTGTCATGTGTCTGGAACACCCACTATCAAAGTACCAGTCTTCTTTTGATGATGCACGCAGAGAGGTGTGAGCAATGAGAGCAGTAACATTAACCTTAGGCTTCCACTTTCTTTTGTCTGGACTTTTCTTTTCATCTTCTCGTGAAACACCTTGAAGCATAGGATATCCATACAGCTTGAAGCAATATGGTCTAATGTGACCAAATCTGCCACAGTAATGACATCTCCAAGTTGAATTTTGATAGTTCCTGACTTGAGCATACGAATGTGTAACCGATTGCTGGGGCCTGTGGTTCCACATTTTAACATTTGATTGTCTTCCAATCTGCACATGTTCCTTGGTCATGTTCTGACTTGCCTTGTTAACAACACGATAATCAAATCCTATCCCAGTCTTATCACCTGCACTTTTTTCCACATCAAGAATTTCATCCAGAATATCAGTGCTTTTGCTCATCATGCGAATGGACTTGGTCATTCCTTCCATTTTTGAGTTCAATAAGGCAACTTCTTCAGTTAGCTTTTTCTTATCAGCTTGAAGGTCAAGGACTTGCTTCTTTTGTTGCTGACCGTAGATACATGCTTCTTTCCACTTAGTGTAGAGAAGTTTATAGGCTTCAGCAAGTTCCTCATCGGAGATTTCCTTGTCACTGTCTCCATCATCTGAATCACATCTAACCATGAATGATGTTACTTTGTTTGATGTTACATCTTCACCTTCAGTATCAGATTCATCATCAGACCAAGTGGTGACCATTCCTTTCTTCTGTTTCTTTAAGTATGTGGCACATTCAGCCCTGATGTGGCCAAAACCCTCACATTCATGACACTGAACTCCTCGGCCATTTCCTGCCTTGTCTTCATCTTTCATTTTTCTTTGAAATTGCTGATTCTTGAAGTTGTCAGGTCGTTTGTCTTGCACATTTGGCCTTGATCGTTTATCCAGCCTCTTCAAAACCTTGTTGAATTTTCTTCCCAGAAAAGCAATGGCTTCTGATATGCTCTCACCAGTTTCATTATCAGACATATCTTCATCTAAATCTGTGCTTGAGACAAGAGCAATGCTTTTATTTCTTTTCTCAGGTCTATCATTTTGAGTCATTTCAAAAGTCATCAAGGATCCAATAAGCTCATCCACCTTGATACTGCTTATGTCTTGAGCTTCTTCAATAGCAGTTACTTTCATGTCAAACTTCTTAGGAAGAGATCTGAGAATCTTTCTCACAAGCTTCTCCTCTGACATTTGTTCTCCCAAAGCGAAAGAGGAGTTTGCCATATCACGCAGTCTCATATGAAAATCAGAGATGGTCTCATCTTCCTTCATCTTTAAGTTCTCAAACTGAGTTGTTAGAATCTGAAGCCTTGACATTCTAACTCTGGAAGTCCCCTCATGAGCAGTCTTGAGAATCTCCCAAGCATCCTTTGCCAAAATGCAAGTGTTGATCAATCGGAACATGTTTTTATCCACTCCATTGAATATAGCATTTAGCGCTTTAGAGTTACCCAACGCCTCCTCATCCTCTTCTTTGTTCCATTTATCCTCAGGTTTCAACTCACCAACAGATGACCCTTCCTTGGGTATGTTCACCGGATGTTTCCAACCTTTGACAATAGCCTTCCAAGTCTTGCTGTCAATTGATTTGAGAAACGCAATCATGCGAGCCTTCCAGTAGTCGTAGTTGATGCCATCCAGAATAGGTGGTCTATTCACAGAGCCACCTTCCTTTGAGTTGTCCATTGGAACCGAATCTGTCTTCCCTGGAGCTCACCCAACCAGAACAGGGTGCCTGCTCTGATGCCAATTGAAATTCGTATTCACCTAGGACAGATGTGATACACAATGTTGCAACAATGTGTAACACAACAAAACACAATCAGAGTATCAAAAACAAACAAACAGTTAAAACACAAGGAGTTGTTAACCCAGTTCGGTGAACATCACCTACGTCTGGAGGATACCAATCCAGGAGTCAATTCACTATCAAATAATAGTTCTCAGGTCACATAAAAGTCCCTCCTATACCTAAGTACTCCCCCTTAGTATAGAGCCTCTTATATGTTCATCACTATTACACAAGTGAATCAAGCTTAGCCCTTCTCCTCTAAGCTAAGAGAAAACTTTCTCTAACTCCTAACGATCACTGCCACAGTGATCAAGACATGTTTATCAAAAACAGTTTGATGAGATTACAACTCAACTAAACAAATTCAACTCAGTACTTTGATGAACTAAAGCACTAAGTTGATACAACACTCACAAGAGGACTCACAAACAAAACCCTAAGATCAATATCTGAATCTCTGAATCCCTGCCAGCTAGGGTTTACAAGTTCCTTTTATATAGACGTTCACCTGGGGCTTGGATCTTCAATGGGCTGAACGTCATAGAGTCCACTAACACACTTCTGGAAAGAATCTTCATGGAATCAAATCTTACCAGAATAAAATAACAGAACCAAGTAAAACAGAATTCAAACTTTGAGATAGACTTGGTTCACACGCTATCAATCTTGTTACTTCAGCCAAGATTTAAAACAAACACGCCTTCAGAAGATAAAACGCACAGCATAGAATAAGTTTTCTGACTCCTCATACAATCAGCAACCTCACAACAAACTTGACTTTAACGACTGAACCAACAACATATGAAATTTCACCATGTTGCTCCAGATGTTGGCACATATGGTTGCACATCATGGTTTGAGCAAAATGCAGCCAATCAAAAGAACTACACGAGTGATGTTTTATATGATTTTTTTTTTTTGCTATTTTTTAATCGAGTTATTTTAAGATAACATTTTATTATGTTTGATATTTAAGCAAACCCCCGAAATTATGTTTATTTATGTAACAAATACAATCTTGCTTCTATTTGATTAGATTGAGGTAAAAATAATAATAAATTGTAGAAGAAATTTTATTAAAATTGTTATAGCTTAAAAAACTAAAACGAGCTACATTTTAAATAGTCTTTGATTAAGAAGCACAATTAACATAAATACATGACAAATAAACTAATAATGTGACCAACTACTTGAAAATAACTTCAAATGAAATATTTACTACATAACAAAAAGTAAGATGATGAAATCATTTAGATGATGAAAATCAAAATGATGATATATAGTTGAGAAAAGATGCATCAAGAGAAACAAAAGAAACAGGGATATTAAAATTTTGAAACGATAGGTTTTCCAAAAAAAAATTCTTTTGCACCACATTTATGATCACATGTATTTGTGAAGGTCAATACCATTCTAGATCCATGTTTTATTCAATAAAATGATGGCTCTGTGGGTCTGATTCATTCAAGAGATGAAAAACAAGTAATACCAATCAGAAGGTTCACCTAAAAATCAATAACATTAAGAACAAATTAATCATCATCAAATTGATGAATTATACTGAACTGAATGAAATAATATATAGGAGGTAAAAGATAAATTTATAGAAACAAACATCTGTCTCTATCACCCTTCGAGTTTTTGCAACATTTGCAGACATGTATCTCCCGCGGCTAGAGTTCCTACAACAAAACCAGCTGGAAAAATTGAACCAAGGACACTTAAAGCATTGACATCATCTCCTGCAACCAAACTAAGAAGATTTCTTCTAGCATCCTATGTGTCATCAGAATCTAACGTATGCTGAATTTCCCAGTAGATTTGTTTATCACCCTATATTACATGAGAATCCTACTGGGTGGGTTGGGCAGTTCACATGGTGAGCTAAAAAGAATGAAGGGTATTGAAGGATGAAGGGTCAATGTTCGATTCCTGGTGAAGGAACTAATTTGCTAACAATTAACAACTAACATTTGCCTATAAAATAAACATGAGAATCCTACTAACTATGCAAAATGTTGGTACATCATATAGAAGTATTAGAGCGGTGAAGGGAATAACATATGATACTTTTAAAGAAGCATGCGATCAATTGAGGTTTCTAACAGATGACAAAGAATATATAGATGCAATTAAAGAAATCTCTGATTTAGCTTTTGGAGAACAAATGAGGAAACTCTTTGTAAGAATGTTAATGATGAATTCAATCTCAAAACCTAATGATGTTTGGGATGCATGCTGACTTTATCTTATCATAAGACATTCTACCGTAGAAGAAACATTTCATAATCCATGTATGTAGATTTTCAAGTTATATTATTAAGATTTGAAATGTTGTTATAGTAATATAATTATTGCTTGGATTTAATTTAAATGAAATTAAAAAGTTTAGAATATCATGTTGCGCCTGATAATTATGCAAAGTGTGTGAACAACATTAGTTATATATATTCGATATAGTTAAAAACCATTAGTTAATCTTCCTTCTCGACTGCAGGGCTACGAATCACAAATGCTTATTTGAACAATTTATGTATCATTGACATTGAGAATTTTCTCCAAAGACGTGGTAGGTCATTAAATGATTACCCATCTTTGTCATCTTCATAATATGATGAAGTCCCAATTTGACAATAGATTTATTGTCAATGAACTAAACTGTGACAAAGATGCATTAAAGGTAAAATATGAAGAGTTGCTTGGTATGCATACTCAAGATGCTTCTACTTTTTATATGGCTATGGTGGAACCGAAAGACTTTTGTTTGGAACACTTTATCCGCGTCACTTAAATCCAGAGGAGTAATTTGCTTAATGTTGCTTCCAGTGGCATAACATCATTACTCTTGCTTGGAGGCAGAACAACTCATTCTAAATTTTGCTTTCCATTAGATGCTACAGAGAACTCAACATGTAATATAAAGCAGGGAAGTCTACAAGCAAAGCTTATGCTTGAAACTAGCCTATGAAGCTCCAATGTTGAAAAAGTTTTGTTTCGAAGCTCTAGACATTACAGTCCGAGATTTAATGAGGTTGAAAAATGAAGACAACATACGTAAACCTTTTGTAGGAAAAATATTAATACTTGGATGTGATTTTAGACAAATACTACCTGTAATAACTAGAGGAAGCAGGCAGGAAGTTGTGGAAGCATAGCAAAGTGTTGAAATTGTTTAAGAAAATGCGGCTAACCGCAGGTGAGACGGTTGATGAAGCAAAAAAAAATCAAAGAGTTTGCACATTGTATTCTCCTGATTCCGGAGCAGGAGAGTATGATGTACAAATCCCGCCAGATCTGTTCATCTCAATTAGTCCTGACTCATTAATATAATTGATTAAATATACATATCCTGACCTTCCGCACAAAATGAAAGACTCGCAAATTTTTCAAGATAGAGCAATATTGACCCCTACACTAGAGGTTGTTGAAATGATAAACATTTACATGTTTGGCATGATAGCTGCACCAGAACGAGAATATCTGAGCTCCAACTCTTCCTTGCAATCTGATGAGGATTCTGAAATCCGAGGTGAGTGGTTTACCACAAAATTTTTGAACGACACTAAAAGTTCATGAATGACTAACCACAAACTATTATTGAAAGTTGGTACTCCAATCATGCTTTTGAGAAATATAGACCAAGCAACAAGTTTTATGCAATGGAACCAGGTTAACTATGGATGAACTTGGTGGACATTTTATTGGTGCACCTGTTATCACGAGAACAAATGCTAATGTCAAAGTGTACATTTCAAGAATATAATGGACTTGGTTCCTTATGATTCCAAATTTCCAAATAAATTCAGAAGCCAATGACAGACACTATCTCAAGTTGGGCTCTTCTTTCCGAGATCCGTCTTCACTCATGGTCAGTTATAAGTAGCTCTCTCTAGAGTACGCTTAAGAAAGTGTCTTAAAATTTGTATACTAGAAGAGTCGGCAAACAACAGACCGTTACTGTAGGTGTAATTTTTAAGGAAGTTTTTTGAAATGTTTGATGTATGCAACACAATTTCATTTTTCTCTTCATATATTATTACACGGTTGACTTATACACGGTTGACTTATTTATAATTTAAAAATTACATATATATGAAAATTAATTAATTTATTACAAAATTTCAATATAAGATTCCGTGCAACGCACGGGTTATCACACTAGTGTGTGTATATATATATATATATACACATTGAATTTAAGGTATCAAACGTACTGAAAGGCTGAAACGGAACAAGGGAAAATTAAAAAAAAAATGATGAAGCTGGAGGTGTAAAAGAAAAAGCATGACGAGGATGAATAAAAATTACGTGTAGATAAAAGAGAATTTACGCTGGCCAAGCTATGAGCTATATATAGCATGAGGGGGTTGCCAAAAATACTTCAGGAAGTATGATGAGGATCGAATAAATGGACGTGTAGGCCAGGGAGAAACTTTGCTGGAAAACCTATAGACTAGGGGCATGACGTGCAACAAATTTGGATGAAGGAGTTACACAATAAGAGGGGAGGCAAGTCAGTTGAGGGGGAAGTCAAGAAACACAAAACATTGGAACACATTATTTGGGAGTGTATTAATCTTTAGGGAAAGTTCTTGAGTTCATGGTTTGAGTGTGAGAAGATTCGGGAGTTTTGGAGCGGTAGCGGCGAACGGAAGTAAAGCGCGAAAGTGATTAAGTTGGAGAGAGAGCAAACTTCACGCTACGAAACTGGACGAAGTACAGATGAGGGCAACTTACTTGCTAAATAATGCTTTAGGGGTCGATAACTTCGACTTGTATATTGCTTATATTGACTGTTCTGAGGCTTTTGTCAAATATTTATTGTTGAGGCTTCGGCCGTCTTCATGATTTCTGTTGAACTGAATTGCATAGTATTGTTCATCTTAAGTTCTTGATAATTGTGTATACGTTCTGTTAGATTGTGCTAGCTCGAACTAATGTTGTTTACGCGATTGCGAAGTGCGGGAAGCACTATGTTGTGTCATATTGATGACAGAGTTGTGAGAAGAATTCTGGGCGGGCTCTGACAAGAGTTTTGAGCCATAGTCGTGTTGGGGTTCGTCGACTTCTCCCGTTTTCCAAAATCATTTGCAACTCCTAAATCTTTTTCATAAGGTTCTCATTATTACTTAAAACATTCCCTTTGGAGTTAGTTCATTATGGAATTGATTGATAAAATCAAGGTTTCATTTATTTTTTTTATTTCAGAACCCCTAACTAGTCAAAAGTTCCCAATAACCCTCAAGTGTCTTCCCCGGGAAAAGTCTCAAACACCAACACGACTATGGCCCAAAACTCTTATCAGAGCCCGTCCAAAATTCTTCTCACAACTTTGTCATCAACATGACACAACCTAGTGCTTCCCGCACTCCGCAATCGCGTAAACAACATTAGTTCGAGTTAGCCCAATCCAACAGAACGTATACACAATTATCAAGAACTTAAGATGAACAATACTATGCAATTTAGTTCAACAGAAATCATGAAGATGAACTTAAGATGAACAATACAATGCAATTTAGTTCAAGAGAAATCATGAAAACGGCTGAAGCCTCAACAATAAATATTTGGCAAATGCCTAGAACAGTCAATATAAACAATATACAAGTCGAAGTTATCGACGCCTAAAACATTACCTAGCAAGTAAGTTGCCCTCACCTGTATTTTGTCCAGTTTCGTAGCGTGAAGCTTGCTCTATCTCCAACTTAATCACTTCCGCGCTTTACTTCCGTTCGCCGCTACCACTCCAAAACTCTAGGATCTTCTCACACTCAAACCATAAACTCAAGAACTTTCCCTAAAGATTAATACACTTCCACCTAGTAGTTAATGTGTTCCAATGTTTTGTGTTTCTTGACTTCCCCCTCAACTGACTTGCCTCCCCATTTTATAGTGTAACTCCTTTCATCCAAATTGGTTGCACGTCATGCACCTAGTCTATAGGTTTTCCAGCAAAGTTTCTCCCTTCCCTGGCCTACACGTTCATTTATTCGACCCTCATCATACTTCCTGAAGTATTTTTGGCAACCACCTCATGCTATAGCTCATAGCTTGACCAGCGTAAATTCTCTTTTATCTACACGTAATTTTTATTCATCCTCATCATGCTTTTTCTTTTACACCTCCAGCTTCATCATTTTTTTTTAAATTTTCTCTTGTTCCATTTCAGGTTCGTTTGATACCTTAAATTCAATGTATATATATATATATATATAAACAAATAGGTTAAGTATAGCCGTATAAGTAGTGTAGAATTTCCATTAAAAAAAAAAAAGTAGTGTAGAATTTAAATCATAGAGTTAAGAGAAAAATATTAGGATGATGAATCATCATCCTAAAAATTATGAGAAACTCTATAATATAATTCAATGTTACTTTGGTTAAGTTTAAGTGATCAAGTGTAGTGTTAAACATGTGTTTTTCATTTATATATATATATACATTAGTGTGAAGATATATGTATTTCTTTTTCTTTCTTAACCTTGAACTTTTCTTTTTTTTTTCTCTTTTTTTTCTTTGTTCTTTGTTCTCTTTTATTTTATGAAAAGAATAATAATAATTTTAATAATACACTCGTTTATATAAACACACATGATACAAGAACACATCAACTTAAGTTTAATAGCGCTTATCGCTCTTAAGTCGATAAATAACTATTTAATTAAACGCTTAATCTATCCAGGTCTTACAACAACAATGTGATGATGAGTTCTTGAACTAGAAGAAAAAGTAGTTAAGATCCTCGCTAATGATCATGCTAGATTTACCAAAAGTCAAGGTAACTTGGACCTATGTTTAGGGAATGGAAGGATACATTCTGATAAGACTCTTATTGGTTACGTTGGAAATCAAAATGAGCATGCACCTACCTTTGCTTCATATATTTTTGGTGCTGAGTGCTTCTTGACATAAACCCTTCAGCAATGCGTCTATAAATAGGAAATGAGACCTCGAACCATCTAGAACCAACCCAAACCCATTTGTGAATGGCTTAATTATTTCTGTTGCTGATGTGATTAATAGGACAAGAGAAACTCCCTTCATGGTACTAGACAGTACATGCTTAAAAACATGACAGGAAAGAAGTCTATGTTCCAGAGAGATTTCATTCGTGGTATTAATTGTAAAAATGAGTAAACAATCTCTTCCTTCCATTCACAGCCGGCCTAAGGGCCAAGCCACCCAAGGAAAGGCGCTTTAAGCCTCTAAAAAAAATTTAAATTTTTTAACTAAGTAAAAAAGACCCCAAAAGTTTTAATAAATAAATATTTCTTTAGGTAAAAATATCTTACTTTAAAATTTGTTTTAGCCCTTGTTTAGTGTTGGGCCGACCCTGCTTCCATTGGTAATGTATAGCATGTTAAGAGACTAAAGCATTAATTATTTAGCATAAGTCAATTGTGTGATAATGGTTATCAAGATGCCTTAAACAAGGATTCATGTATAGTTAGGGATTCAGATGACAAGTCCTTATTTACTACTTAGAAATGCAAGAATACTTAAAAGATTGATCTTGATGACCTTGACGATATGATGTCTCATGTGTATGTTTTCATTTGGGTGAAAGATGAGCAATAGATCTGACATAAACGACTTGGGCATGTAAGCTTGAAGAATCTTGCTAAACTGAGTCGGGATAACCTTGTGAGAGATTTGCCAAAGATCTCATTTATTTTTTTATAAGCCAATGAATTGAATAAATAGGAGTACAAGGGGTACTTCAATCCCAAATACAAGGAAAAAAAAAAACAGTCATACATAGTACATTAGCGAAAGATTACTAGATAGGAAACTAATAGCCTAAGGAATAAGCTACTGCTAGAGCCACCAAAACAACAAGAGAGCTCAAATTTAGTTTGCTCCCAAACGATGGCAGATAGGCCTAAATGCTCAAGTCAGAATTCTTGTATTATGGCAAGCCTCAAGCAACAAGCAAACAAAAACAGAAACTGCCCCATCACACAATTCAGATCGATTTCAGACAAATTAGGGGGTTTGAGCTCTCATATGATTCCAGTGCTTTTTGTTAAGAATCTCAGAAGGTGAAATAGGTTAAAATTAAAGCTCTTTTCAGTCCAAGAACTTGTTATTTCTGGTTTTTATATTACTATCCTTAGTACAAAGTTGAACCATGATACGTAAGACAATAACGAAAAAAACGCTGGATATAATACTTCAAAAATTAAGGGTTGTGATCTATGATTTTAATTTGCAAACATACCAAACAGTCAAACACTATCTCTCCCCTCACACTTTCTCCTATGTATTATCAACTTCGCCTATGTCACCCCACCATCTTAGCCTCTTAATGCATATGCAACTCAATATTTTTGGGACTGCAAAATATACGTGTTCTCCTGTGAATAAATGTTTTTTCTTCATCCCCCATCACCCGCCTTGTGTTTATGCTTCATAAATGAAGAGATCGTCATGGTGAGAAGATTGATTTAGTATTCCTACTTGAGTAGCAAGGATCAAGGAAACCATCTTTCCTTGATTCAAACTGCGATGTTACATGATTTTATTCTAGTTTGAGAAGTGAGCCACGCGAGCATGGACGACTCCCACGAATGCCCTCTATATGATCCTGTTGTTAGCGTGCAATGACCACCAACAACACACCTTACTATTGCAGTGATGGTTGTGTTTAAGATTAATGGAAAAAATTATTTTTAACTTGGGGCAAGAAAATGATTTTTTAGAGATTTATGAAAATATAAATTACGTTGAGTTTTATTTTTTACCACATGTATATTCCGATGAGGAAATCCTACTTGAGCGAGGTAGAACTATTATGGACAATAAAACATCCCTGCCAAATGTTTAACATGGATCAGGCGAGCCCCTATAGGGGCGACGCCCTAAGGTTGCCCGCCCGTCGGCGGGTCACTTGGCTCATAATCTAGACCTATCCATACGGACTGGTGGACCCATTAGGAATAGGCCTACAGCGGGGCCCACACCCCCACACATATAAATAAGAGACGGTTACCAATTGTATGAGGGCTTTTTGGCATTTTCTAAATAATACATGAAATTCAGTTACCCACTCTCTCTCTCTAAACTCTCTCTCTCTTGTGCAATCTCACCACACTCTAGGTACTACCCTACCTCTCAATGTTCCATCCTGGAACATAACACAACAACATTCACAAAGATTTACCTAAAATCCATGTCACTTGATCGATACAGTTGTGGTAAATTAAACTGTTTTTGAGGACAATAGTAAAAAGTAGTTTAAAAAAGGTGCCCACTAGGGTGGACACTTTCATTATTGGTCCACCGGTGGACCAAGGGTTATATTAGTAATTTACACCTAATAAAAATATGTTGAAAAAAAATTCCCAAAAGAACCCTCTCCCTCTCTAGTTCATCACCGACCAATCTCTGACCCTCCCCCACAGATCTGAATCTCTTTGAAAATGAACATACAATGTGCAAGTAAAATTCATGCAAGCTAATTCTTCAGACACAAATCCAAAATCATCAGATCTGATCCTTTTAAATTTCAATATCCAATTTCAACACATCAACTTGCTCTGGCGATTCACACGCAGATGAAACCATCTAAACAGTGCCCATATTTTCAATCAAAATTTCACAATGCAATATTAACAATGCGTTGATTAAACATAGTTGAAAAAGTTTCTTACTTGAACAATACCCATGAAAGAAAAAAACGAAATTTAATGCAGGAAAGATTGAAGGGGTTATGAACTTTGCTACTTCCCATCAAGCTTGATCCTTACTACCACCTACAAACTCTGCTGCTTCCCATTGCCGTCGATCAAGCACCCATTGCAAGGCACTACAAGTGACACTCATGGTTTCCCAGTACCTTTTTCCAACACAATCACCAAACAACCATTTCACAAATTAACAAACAAACATACCAAAATTAAAATCAACAATGAATAATTAAATGGGCAAATAACAAAATGTTGATTTAGTGAAGTGCAGATTGGGCTTTCCAACATGGAGATGCCACCTAGGTTGAGGGATTGATAGAGGGCGTTCATGAAATCGATCTGGATTGAATAGGGTTTGAAAGGGAAGCAGGACCAGGAACGAAGGCGTCAAAGAACATCGCAGGAGGGCCAACCATTAGCAGCGACATCGGCGTCAGAGAGAGAAGTGTAGGCCGGAAGCCACCATCATTTTCCAGAAGATGGAGAAGAATAGGGGGACCAGGGGTTGTTAATTTACATTTGTACCTTTTTACCATTCACTTAATCTTAACCGTTCAAATAAAGAATATTCTAAGATGCATAAATCCAACGGTGTTCAGGCCTGGATCACCGGTGGACCAATAATGAAAGTGCCCACCCTAGTGGGCACCTTTAAAAAAAATACTCATAGAGCTTCTGATAATAATTGAAAAACTAATTATGCTGATAAGGAAAATGCATAATATTACGAAACGAAAGACAAGAATAACCGCATAGAGTTTTTCGAGTAGATAAAATTGTTGTGTTTAATTTCCTTTTTAATGCACTTGTTTACTTTAAAAACAAATAAGAAAGTGACACTTATAAATTTTTAAGTTTCGTAAACCATTCACCCGTACCAAATAGCATCACTCTTCCGCTAAAATGTAATAAAAAAGTTAATCCAAGCACATTAAAACCTTGTTAAAAATATTTTTCTTTTTGTCAATAAAATGCTTAAACAAACAGCTCCTAATTAAACCTCCCACAAAATCACCAATCATCATCATGGAAGCCATGTCCCCCAATATTCTAGCAGTATCCCCCCATTCATTCACCAAATAATTCCATGCCAAACATTAAATCTAAAATTCAAAATAATCAAAGAGATGAAGTATTGAATTTAAATACAGAAAATTTAAATTATTTGGAGTGGCGCGATACCGAGAAGAAACATGCACGACACCTGATCAAACCGTTAGGGTTGCAAGATGAACAACTTCTGAACCCGCTCTTCTCCGTGAAAACCTTGTGGCTCCCATCACAGTCATCGCACACGACGAATCTCAGCCCTGCACACGCTTCACATGCTTCCCGCTGCGTCCTCGGCAGCCGTTCGATCATCTCCCTGAGCTCTCCGCTCTCGTACAGCCTCGTTACCTCGTCGACGCCACCGATGTACTCCCCGCCGATGAATACTGTTGGTAGTGGCACGCTCTGGCGGCCGAGGATCTCCTGCAGCTCCTCGCGGAACTGGCCGCCGTCGACGCAGACGTCGCGCTCGTCGATCGCGACGGGGAACCGCCGGAAGATGGATCGGACGGCCTTGCAGTCATTGAAGGTGCGGCGGACGACGCGGAGGCTGGTGTAGTAGATCACGACGGCGCCGCCGTCGGAGTCCGGCGGTGCGGCGGTGGTGGTGGGGGAGATAGATCGCAGGCTGATGAAGCGGGTGAATGGGGAGGAGGCGCGGAGGCGGTGGAAGAGGGAGGGGGATTTGGGTGAACTGGGTTCGGGTTGGATGAGAGTTTCAACGTCTTTGAAGGAGTAGCAGGAGGAGGAGGAACCGTAGGAACGGGTTCTGGTTGGTGGTGGTGGTGGTTTGGTGGTTCTTTCACGCCATGATGAACTGAGCCATTTTGTTGGCCACATTACTGAAGAAAAAACTAAGAGAGGTTTAGTGATGTTAGTTGATGATGGTACTTATGTAAGTAAAATGAAATTGAGAGAGGTGATAAGAATGAATAATTGGGGATTTTATATATGGAAAATGGGTGATTTAAGGCAAGATTATAATTAATAATCACTATTCCCTAAAAAGATAATTAATTGATAATTAGTGATTAGGAATTAGAAAAGTCAAAGTGTTGTTAGGACAAACCGTTATCGTATATCGAATAAATAAGTTCACACTTGCAAGGAAAAAGAAAGGCTTGTATTGTGAAACATGTGTTACTTTTAACCGTTACAACACCGTGACTTGAAGTTTGTTACGTAGGCAAAAATTTCCTACTTTCACCCGTCCGTACACAAAGACTTCCTACTTTCACCCGTTATGAAGTGGAAAGCGTACGGACATTACGAAAATATAGTTTCGGTTGTAATTGATAATTGTTTTAATTTTTAAATGTCTAGTCTTGTCTCTTAATTGTACAAACAACAATTTTATGACTAAGTTCATAAATTAAATGATAAAATAGTATTTAAGAAAATATTATAAATATAAGATAGATAAATATTGTAATTTTTCAATATATAGAATTTTGTGTAATTAATTAAAGGTGGTTAAATTATAAAATATTAAAATGAATATATTAAATATAATATAACTTATTTTCAATCACTTTAAAGAGAGTAATTGTCTATTTAATTTCATAAATTTAATTATTTTATGGATGGTTACATTACTAAAAACAATTTAGCATTTAATATTATAGTAAAGATCCTTCATCGTTCATGCTCTTTTGAAATGGCTTAGATGAGAGACGTTAGAGAGAGAGGCTATGGTGGAGTACCACCACGGTCGCTGCCGCCGGCTAGGCAGCCATGGCAAAGGTGGACAGGGTGGCAGAATTATTCTAGGCAGCCATCAATGGGGAGATCAGGACGACAGATGATGAAGGAATGGGGGCACCCTCATCGCTGGGCAGCAAGTAGACATGAACGTAACATATTGCAACGTTCAAGCAATTATGGTGGATCCAGGGGGAGGTTTCAAAAGCAGCAGCCGCAGCGAAGATCCCAGCATGGGGAGAAGAAGGAAGACGATCAACGGAGGCCAGCTCAGGCAATGGGTTCGTTTTCAGTGTTTGTTGATGGCCTTAGTGATAAAGTTACAGTAGCAAAATTGCGTGCAATTGCTGGGAAAGCTGGGAGAGTTCGGGATGTTTTCATTCAACAGCGAAAGAAATATGATCGATGTTACCGTTTTGGATTTGTCCGTTTTCAAAATGATGAAGAAGCATGGGGGGCGATTAGAATGTTACATGGCTTGAGGGTGGAAGGAAATTTCATTGTTGTCCAGAAGGCGAGGTTTCAGCGACCAGCAAGGATGTCAAAGGTACCATCGCCGGGACGAAATAAGTATGAAATTCAGGGGAAGGTATGGCGACCAAAACAGCATCAGGTGCGTGAACAGGAACAGGTGGGACTGCAGAAAAATCAAACAGTCAAGGTAGAGAGCAATTCACGACATCAGGAGGGTTCTCGCTTGATTTTTAGTGCGGCACAGTTGGATGAGGACTGGGTGCAACGATGTGCTCAGGCAAGAACACTTGAAACATTGCCAGTGGATGTTCTACAGGAATCATTCAGTTGGATTGGCCTGTACAATTTTCGCCTAATTCCATTGGGAGCAAATGAAGTGCTATTTGAGTTTGAAAATAGAGATGAAATGCAGGAGACAATTTCAGAATGTCGGTCTTTCTTGGAACAGAAATTGGCAGATATCAGACCTTGTACAATACTCACTTTTGGTGTTGCGCATTTTGTCTGGATTCGGATTTGGCAGGTTCCATTGGGTCTATTGTAAGACCCAAGTTTTAAGCTTATGCTAAGTGAATAAACTTCCTATTCACGATTAGGGTTGATGTATCGTGAAAGGAAAACCTGAACAAGAGTTTACTAAATGGAATAAATTATGAAAGAGGGAGTTCAGGAAAAGTCAAAGGATTGTATCGAAGTCGATTTAAGTTATAGCACGAATAATATTCGCTTTAAAACCTAGGACAAGAACCTTAGAAAATCAAACTATGTTCCACCCTTGGAACACTGTAGGAATTTAGTCCAAAAATCTTCAGAGAAATGTTAGAACTTCTCTTTTTCCATATATAACAATCGTTTCGAGGCGAAACTCTAGGATCTACGAACGTCCGATTCCAATCATCGGAAGTTTGCCGAAACCGAATCACTGATAGTTCAGAAACCCTAAAATCAACGGACGATGAAGACTTTTTCTATTCGGAGCATCAAATAAAGATTTCATCCGCGGAAGCCCACTCTAATCGACGTTCCAGATCTTTCTTCAGAAGGAAGTTTCTGCATCCGAGGTCAAAATCATAAAGTGCATTTTAAGC
Organism: Lotus japonicus; assembly: GCF_012489685.1. Classification (NCBI taxonomy): domain Eukaryota; kingdom Viridiplantae; phylum Streptophyta; class Magnoliopsida; order Fabales; family Fabaceae; genus Lotus; species Lotus japonicus. Next base: position 14,980,655 of record NC_080046.1, read on the forward strand.
CGGTACACATTAAAAACAAGCCTCGAAAACCAAAAATCATACTGATATTTCTTTGGAGAATTAGAAGATTCAACGGGAAGAATATCGTGTCTAATATACGTTTGAATCAGTAGGAAAAATCGGAATCGCGAAATTCTCATTTTTCCGCATTTTCCATTTCCTATATATAGTATATGAAAGAAAAAAGAAAAAAACAACAAAAAAATCACAACACACACACACACGGCCGTAGCTTCAAGAGGAGGAAAAGGAAGAAAAGTGATTTTTCCAATTCTTGACCGATCGTCGTTCCGTTCGTTGCTACGCGTAGGCCTCGAGGTACTGATGTTTTTCCTTACCTCTGATCGCTTTTTCCATAGCTTTTCTCTAGGTATTTCTGTGCTCATAGTTTTGAGGTTTTTGCAAAACTATCCTGAATATCTCATTTTTGATTCTAAACATCTTCCCTACATTCTTCTGAGTATGTTTAGCTAATAATACTCCGCCGATTCTCGAAAAACTACCGTCGAGTTTCAATTCTGGTGAAAATACCCATTTTGGGGCAAAGCTTCGTCCTTTGGGCTGAAAACTATCGCCTTAGCTTAGTGCTAGTAGGATTAGTTGTCATAAACGTCGTTGGTGACGTCCCCATCCAATTTGCTTTTTGAAATTTCAGTTTTGAATTTCTGAGCTAAAAATAATGACCAAAATACCCCTGCGACAGTTTTTGATCCGATAATTTTTCCGAATTTAGAATACCCTTAGTTACGGCTAATGATAGCATAGGAACCAAGTTTGATCGAAGAAAAATCGACCCTCCTATTTGTGAATAGTGGCCGAGAGCTATAGAGGAGGAGGAGGAAAACTTCTTTTTCAAAAACTTGTCCTTTCGTGCTAGATTATCGTACCTCGGAGTATATACTACTTCGTGTAACCTTAGTGAGTATTGATTACTGAATTTCTGATAGTCTTTGATGGAATTCTGTGGTTTTACTCTAAAGGTTCTTTTGAAGAATTTCCTGAAGATTAAGGAGCTCATTGTGAAGGAACGTTTGAGGAGAACGCTGGAATAACTAGAGGTAAGGGCAACTTACCTTACTAGCTAATGCTTTAGGTGTCGATGCTTTCGACATTGATTTACTGTTTATGCTCTTGTTTGTGTTTTGATTGGGAAAAGTTTTCTGAGGCTTCGGCTGACAATGTAGATGATTCATCTACTGAATGTTTTTGAGAGTGAATTTCATGTTAAGTGCTATGTGGGTAATTTAGGATGTGTGATGCATGCTTTATATGCTAAGTGCTATGTGGTTATTGCATAATATGTTGATTTGACATGTTGGTTGTTTGTGCTGAGTTAATTATGCATTTGCAATGAAATCTGAGTTTCCGAGTAGTGAGAATAGCGGGCAGGTCATGCCGATTTTATTTTGAGAGTTTTGAGAAAGTTTGATAGGGCGAATGAGATTCGGGCCTTGTTATGGTGTTTATGGATCGAGACATTCTCTGGAGTCATTTGGGGATTAGGAGATCCCGAGAACTTATAGGATTTGCGATAAGACTAAAAGGATATCATTTAGTAAAGAAAACTCATAAGACATTAAACAACCTCTAAATCTTTAAATAAAGATAATAAGCTCGAAAGGAAGCTTTGGATGCAAATCTTAGTTTTTGGAAAACGAGAAGTGTCGTCGGATCCAAGTGTTGAGGAAGTTGAGAAGTTCCGAGTATGTTGATACTCTTTGCTCGAGGAGCAGTTTTGACCATCGGATTGAGATGAGTCGGATGATTTGGAGATCATCATGAGTTACAGTATATACCTTCGGGTACAGTATATGCCTTCGGGTACAGTTTATGCCTTCGGGTACAGTATATACCTTCGGGTACAGTATATCTATATGCCTTCGGGTACAGTATATACTTTCGGGTACAGTATATCTATATGCCTTCGGGTACAGTATATACCTTCGGGTACAGTATATCTATATGCCTTCGGGTACAGTATATACCTTCGGGTACAGTATATCTATATGCCTTCGGGTACAGTTTATGCCTTCGGGTACAGTATATACCTTCGGGTACAGTATATCTATATGCCTTCGGGTACAGTATATACCTTCGGGTACAGTATATCTATATGCCTTCGGGTACTGTATATACCTTCGGGTACAGTATATCTATATGCCTTCGGGTACAGTATATAGCTTCGGGTACAGTATATCTATATGCCTTCGGGTACAGTATATACCTTCGGGTACAGTATATCTATATGCCTTCGGGTACAGTTTATGCCTTCGGGTACAGTATATACCTTCGGGTACAGTATATCTATATGCCTTCGGGTACAGTATATACCTTCGGGTACAGTATATCTATATGCCTTCGGGTACTGTATATACCTTCGGGTACAGTATATCTATATGCCTTCGGGTACAGTTTATGCCTTCGGGTACAGTATATGCCTTCGGGTACAGTTTATGCCTTCGGGTACAGTTTATACCTTCGGGTAATTCGGACATCGACGGGGGATATGATCGACCGTGAGGTTAGGATCGACCTGTTGATTGTCAGGCATAGCGGAGGGAAAAGTCGACCCGCAGGGTTAGGACTGATCTGGCTATGTCAAGGTTGTAAGTGACACTCGAGGGATTATGGTCGACACAATGCCAGTGTTTGGACCGACTCGATCGTGCCCAGCCTATCTCTTCCGGAATCGTCGGAATTGACGTGGCATTGACGAATCATGCACTCTAATTATATTCGTTGGGATTTAGAAGAGTAGATGTGTTTTAATGAGTAGATGTTGATAAATATTGTTATGTGTTTTAATGAGTAGATGTTGATAAATATTGTTATGTGCTTTGATGATTGAATTGTACTAGAGATTTGATAACATGCTATGTTTAAACCTTAGGGTAGACAATGCAGAACTTTTATGTGTATATACAACATATATATATACCCTTTTATACTCTACTTGTTGTATCGTATTCTCTATACTGTCTTCCGTAAGTTGACCCTTGCACGTGCTACCTGTGTTTGGGGGGCTATGTATGCCCTTTTTGTCAGATGCCGTTGACGGACTGTTTCGTGATGCTTCGTCGTACGGGGAAGACCCGGAGCGAAATGACTACTACTGAGCCTTCGACATGGACCCGGACTTCATGCATGACCAGATGAGAGTCGATGATGGAAGTATAGGGGATGGGTGTTTAGAGTCTACTAAGGTTGGGTGTTAGTGTCATAGCTCTGACTTATTCTTACTTTTGAGGGCTTGTGTTGCTGACACTTGACCTATCCTTTTGGGATTGTACATTTTGCCTACGGGCGTTACACTTTTCTACTTTCCGTCACTGGAGGTTACTCGTGACGAGGTTTGCTACTTACAGCGGGGGCTGCATTTATATTATATATTAGTTCTGTTATCTTTCGTTGAGAGTTTATTTCTTTAAGTCTTTGGTTCTGTTATCAAAAAAAAAAATTCACGTTTTCCGCTTTAAGTTTCTTTTTGGTTACTAAAGTGACGCCACCGAAATCGGGGTGTTACATCTATGGACTGAGGATTTCTTCACTCAGGTTGGTAACAGATTAGGGTCTTATGTATCTTCTGATGCAGCAACGTTGAATCGGCATCGGGCAGATTATGCACGAATATTAGTTCGTATGCATCATCCTTTATTGAATTGCTTTACAATGTCTGTTGATATGAATGGGACTTCATGCATTGTTATGATTGAGAAGGATGCTAGCACGTATGATTACGGCAAGATGGAAAGCATGCCAACAACGCCGGTAAAGGTTTATAATTCAGAGGATGATGATGTTTCTGAGGACGAAGAACCTGAGGGTACTGTGGATAAAACCATCGGTTTTGTGGTTGAGAAGGGTTACGAATCAGCAGTGGATGTGGATTCGGAAGACGAAAAAGAAGATGGTAGAGATGAAGGGCCGGTGGTACAGTCGCTCCCGGCGACGGAGACGTTCACGGTGGAGATGGCTGATGATGATGGTCAACGTGATTGTCTGTTGGGAGAGCCAGTGACGTCAGCAGGCTTAGGAAAGTTTCAAAATTTAAATTCAAACGTGCAGCCATCAAGACCAAGAGAGGAAGAAGGAAAACAGTTACAAGATTTAATTGATTCTGGTTATTCAATGGAGGAGATTGAGATATGGAAAAAGTCTTTAATTACTCAGGAAAAAACTGATGAGGATATTCAAATCTTGAGTAAAGAGCAACAAAATCATGCCAAAGATTTTGCCCAAAATTGTGTTGTTACTGGTTACTCTTTCAATACTCAAGATATGTTTCTGAATTCAAATTTTAATTGGCAGCCATGGGACCCACGAAATTTTCATCAACAGAATCATGTAGGGACGTGTTTGGCTTCCCCAACAGCTTATCAAAACTCTTTTTTCATTAATCAGGGGGTGCCTTGTTTGGATAAATCTATTTTTGCAATTAAGGAGTTTGGAAACACAGAAACAATTTCACGCCAACAACAACAGGGTTTCATTCGTACATCTCCTCACCAAATAATTAGGCAAGAGACGCATACAGCAAGTTTTTCCTCCCCTGCGTGTGTTGTGAAGAGAGAAACGTTTGTTCAGCAACAAGGTGCGTCTCATGACTGCGACGAAACGACTACTCCTGTGTTGCCAGTACTGATTTCTACCCCAAATACAAATTCTTCACGAAAAAGCAGCTCTCAACGGGGTCGCCCTAAAGGTAGTAAGAACAAGCCTCAGCCGATGCCCGTTGATTTCTTGGAACCAGTTTCGGGAGAAGATGGTGTCACGACACGGGCACAGCGAACATGGCTGCTTGGAAAACAGCTGGGTTTGAAGCCAAGAGGTTCAGAAGCTTTGATGCTTAGAGGTTTAGAAGCTCAGATACGACAAAACCATCCTCATCTCCGTTGAGATACCTGGGCTTGTGGCTTACTTGGAACGTCTTTGGTTTAAGAGGTTTGACAAAGAGGGATGCAGTAAATAAGACTATCTTGCATTGGAAAAAAACCAAGTTGGTGTAGTTTTGTTTTTTGGTTTTTATGCAGGCATGTAGGGGATTAAGGTTGCAGGTGCTGTCAAATATTTGTTGCTGTTATGTTGCTAGTGCTGTAGGTTTACTGGTGCTGGTGCTGATTGGTTTATTTGCTGCTGTTATGTTGCTGTTATATTTGGTTGTTGTTGCTGTTGTCACGAATTTGCTGTTGCTGTTGGCAGAAATTGTTTTTAATTTGGGTTGATGTTGCTGTTGCGAAAATTCATGGTTATTGCTGTCGGAAATTTACTGTCACGAAGTGGGGGGAATGAGGAGTTGGAGAAATTTGTGTTTTGACTTCGGACCAACAGTGACTCATCTTTTCTTACAATGTCCAAAGGTCGGGAATTTATGGATGGAGATTCTTGATAGGGAGGGGCAGCTATGGGTGGCTAATATCTTAAGGGAAGGGAAAGGGGAAGGGGATGCTTTGGCAAAGGAAGGATGTTTCCTTTTGGAGCCACTATGGTGGTATGCTGATTAAACCATGGGTTAAAACCAAGCTTGTGTGGTTTTATTTTTTTGTTTTTATACAGCCATGTGGGGGATTAACGTTGCTGGTGATGTTATTTTATTTGCTGCTGTGGATGTTGCTGTCAAATACATGCTGCTGTTATGTTTGCTGCTGTTGTAGGTTTACTGTTGCTGGTGCTGTTGGTTTACTTGCTGCTGTTTTTATTGCTGTTATTTTGGCTGATGTTGCTGTTGTCACGAATTTGCTGTTGCTGTTGGCAGAAACTCTTGTTATTTTGGGCTGCTGTTGCTGTTACGAAAATTCATGTTTATTGCTGCCGGAAATTTACTATCACGAAATGGCTGTTGTTTGTGGGCTGGAGCTGTGTGTAATTTGCAGTTGTTGCTATTGGTGGCTGTCCTATATGTTTTATGGGTGTCGTGAGGAGTACTTTCAAGTGCTTTCAGGGTAGTGGCGACTAAATGTACTGTTTATTTGTAAGGGGGCAAAATTGGCTATCCTAAGGATGTGGTACTCTTTTTCCTTGCTAGGCTTTTTTCCCTCTGGGTTTTTCTTAGCAAGGTTTTAATGAGGCTCATGCTTAGGATTATGTTCTTAGCCGTTTGCGGGGAAGTTGCCAGGGGATGATTTACTACCTTTGTTTGTTAGAAAAGTTTTAATGAGGCTCATGCTTAGGATTATGTTCTTGGCTGTTTTGCGGGGAAGTTGCCAGGGGATGGCTTTATAGCTTCGTTTGTTTAGCTATCCATGTTTTGAGTAGTAGTGTGCTTGTATTTTGTCTCAGCCTTGAGGATCTTTACTCATGGTTGCTTTATTATTAATAATATCATTTCAATTTTCAAAAAAAAAATATTATAGTAAAAAATATTTATATACATGGAAATTAAATAAATGTAATATTAATATATTAAAACTAGAAATAATTAAATTATTATTTCCGAACCATAAATTTTATTAGAAAAAGTCTACAATTAGATAATCATAAATTTTAATATTTTGATGTTATATTTATTTATGGATTTAATTTACATGCACTGATAGAAATAATTTTTTACACATGGGCCAAATTATATCTCTTCATTTTCTATTTTAAATATTTTTAAATTAAAATTTACCATAACATGACATATTGATAAAATCTAATTGAATTAATGTATGGAACTTTTTTACACCGTCAGTCCAACATAATAAACTCCTTTAATTATTTAGCTCATTAGTAAAATATTTTCACATTTTTTACACCTTTTAGTTAATTAGTAAATAGTATATAATATAGGAAATTTGTTTTGTAATAATGTATATTAATCTATTTTAATGCAATGGAAATAATAATTTTGATACGGGAAATAATTGATTTCATAATAGGCTGAAATATGGTTTTGGTCCCTCAAAAATCAGGGTTCTTTGATTTAGGCCCCTCCAAATTTTTATTTTTGAAATATAAAACTGAGATTTTAGCCCATGTCGACACCTTCCTATTGTGTGTCATCTATTGTGTTCATCCTATATTCTAATTTCTGATGGTCACTCTTAAGGTTCACAATTGGGAGATAAATATAATCTCAATTTTATTTGGGTAATGGAATTCAATATTATCTTTCATGCTTTTGTTTCGTTTGCTTAAGCTCCAAGCCTAATTTAGGTTCATTTGCTTAAGTTTAGAACGGTAGATAGAGAATATTGTCTACAAAGTCAAAATAGTGGCTTTTTTTACTTCAACAACACCATATGTTGCAAGTAGTGTTGATGCAAATTTGAGGCAAGCTAATTTGCCGTATTATGGAAAATTGAAAGATATAATTAAGTTGAACTATTATAGTTGTTTCGAAGTTGTCCTTTTCAAGTGTAAATAGGAAGATACCACACGTGATAGGGGATTTAGAAAGCATGCATGGAAGTTTTCTTCAATGAACTTTTCTCAATGTATTCACACTGGTGAAAGGGAAGAGTATGACCCATGTATTGAAGCTTCACAAGCAAACTTAGTGTATTATGTGGATGAGGATGCTAATAAAGGTTGGAGTGTTGTGGTTCATATGATGTTAAGGGATTTGTATGACATGTGAGAAGTTGAAAGTGATCCATACGAAGAGCAAGACTTGAGAAATTTAATATCAATAACATTGGCAAGGGATGATGTAGATAATGAATTTATACCTTTAAGGCATAATCAAATCAACATCAAGATTATGATGTAGAACCCTGAGATGAACTGCTAGTAGAGCTTGTAGTTTTTGTTGATGCAATAATTGTGTATGTTATATTTCTTCATTATACTATGTTTGTTTACTAAGTTGTGAACATATCCTGAGATTTGTGAATGAGTTGTTTTGTTTTGTGAATGAATTGTATTAAATATCAGGATTATGCTTTGAATTGTTTTCTCCTATTTTTCTTTTCTCTCAATTTAAGCATATAGAGATGCATGTAAATGAGCTATAGACATGTTTTTCAATTATGACATGATGCTGTCACATTATAGAGTGGTAGTTTATTATGATATTTTTCTTTGTTATTGTTCTTTAATTTATTCGGATATTGATCTTTCCATTATCTAAGACTACACATAAGTGTAGGTCTCCAATTAATTATAATGGAAGGTCCCATTACACCATTCTCAGAACTTGTTCAATTGTTTGGTAGTATGGAACTTGCTCCTATTTTTATTTAAGCTGTGTTTATTCTTTCATATATATAAATAAACTGATTTTACTCATTTTTTTACACTTGAACAACCGTGTATCCTAAAGCTAAGCACTCAGAGGACTATGTTTCTTCTTAAGCGCCAACTAGAGTGTATAGAACCTCAAGTTTGATGTGTCAACTTTCACATGAAGAACATTACATGCCTTATATGGAGCCACCAGTATACCATTCTCAAGCACCGGTTCCATCCTTTCGTAGTATGTCATATTTTCCTATTTTTATTGAGTTGTGTTTATTCAAACATACTAATTTTACTCATTTTTTTCACTTGAACATGCGTGTATCCTAAAGCTAAGCGCTCAGAGGATGATGTTTCTTCTCAAGCCCCAACTAGGTTGTATGGCACCTCAAGTTTGACGCGTCATCCTTCACTTAAAGAACGTCCCATGCCTCATATGGAGCCACGACTACACCATTCTCAAGCACCTGTTTCATCATTTGGTAGTATGTCACTTGTTCCTATTTTTATTTAAGTTGCTTTTATTCAAACATACTGATTTTAATCATTTTTTACACTTGAACAGTCGGGCATCCTAAAGCTAAGCGCTCAAAGGATAGTGTTTCTTCTCAAGCCCTAACTAGAGTGTATGGCACCTCAAGTTTGACGCGTCAACCTTCACTTGAAGAACATCTCATGCCTCATATGGAGCCACCACTACATCATTCTCAAGCACCCGTTCCATCGTTTGGCAGTGTGTCACCTATTACAAACATATTGATTTTACTACTTTTTTACACTTAAACAGTCGTGCATCCTAAAACTAAGCACTCAACTACAACATTAAGTACACAGCGAGAGTCCACTCGATTATGGATTGTACAAGCTATAGGTAGTACTATTTTTTCCTTTTTAATTTCTAATTTTTCATTTCTATTTTTCCTAGGTATTCATGCATGCTAACATTAACAAATTTTTAATAGATGAACATGGAAACCAAAAGAAGTTCCAATTAACAATAACATATTGGTTTGATATGCCTAAAGGTCAGCATATAATTGTGTCATTTGACAGGAAAAGGCGAGTTTGTGGAAAAACTGCAGCACTCTTTTCAGGAGCTTGTGGACGTATTGTCCTAGATCCTAATATTATTCCTATCAATTTTAAAAGTTGAAAAGACGTAGTTGATCCGTACAAAGATGCATATTTTAAAACTTTAAAGGTCTCCTTTAAAACTTTGAAATTGTATTGTTTAGTATTGATAATTATTTTCTTTTAACTACATCCTACTAACATTAATGTTTTTTATGAAGAATCATTTTCATTTTCAAAACTCAGAGTATTTTTGCCAAGCGTTGTTGTCTTCTTATCACGGGGAGAAAGTATTGAAATAGAAAGTTGAAATTATGGAATTGGAAATATGACCCTTCATATTATAGAGGATACCTTATTGCTAATGTCCCTGATAGAGTTCCTACGGATCAATGGTCATTATTTGTTTATTATCACTTAAAACAAGAATATCGGATGTAAATTATATTTCTTGGTTATCGAAAATTATATTTTTTAGAATATGTTTTACTCAATATATTGGTCATATATTAGGAGTAATGTCAAAGGAATTATGAGGAAAGTAAAATCCAAACAATTTCTCACACTAGCATATCTAAACTTCTATCAGCACGGAGACTTTATGAAATGGTAAATATCTCTTGTTTTTTCTTGTTAGGTCTTAATGGGTTATTTTTATTATTTCTATTTGATATTTGGGCTTATTTGATTCACACGTACATGTGTAGGAAATAGAGCTTGGGCGTGAAGTAAGTCAAGGTAAAATGTACATTGCAACTAACAAGAAAAAAATGGGTCATATGTTACTGAGGATGCAAGATCTTTGGGTATATGTTTGCTTATGGATCATATGTCCTATGTTTAGATTTTTTTGAATGCATCAAACAAAAATCTTCTAGTTGTTATGAGATATAGGAGCTGTCAAATCAAGCTTGTCTAATTATGTAGTAGGTTATTAGTTTTTAGGAACAATGTTACCTATTTTTTTGAGAATGAGGTGTGCTTGAAATGGCTAATGTGTTTATTCTCTTGGAGCTTAATTGAGAAACTGCAGGGTAAGATTTTCCATTTGCCTTGTACCCAAACCATACAGGTGTTTGCTGTTTTTCCACTATAGTGTACAGGTGTAATTTCCCGCAATAACTTCCTTGCTTTGTGACAGATTGAGTCAAACATCTTTTTTTTGGTACATTGAGTCAAACATCTAAAATTTTATGCTAGAAAAATAAGTGGCTATAGAAATCCTACAAATTTAAATCTGAAAATATCTTTTCATGTGATTTCTTCCTTGAATTTTCTTTCTTCAAAGTAATAAAACATCACATACCTAGGAAGTATGAAAATCTGAATTGAAAATCTGTTGATTTTGCAATTTCTAAACTATGAAACTCTGAATTGAGAAAATTTATTTTAATGTCATTAATTTAAAATATATGTATAGGTTTTGTTTGAGCAAGAGCTAAGCCAAACACTTGATTCCTTCAAGGTTTCAAAAAATGACGCCCTTGCCAAAGTTTTGGGGCCAAATCACTCTGGATGCATACAAGGACTAGGTGTCAAAAACTCTAGCAGTTCAGCTGAATCTGCTCAATTAAATGATGAACTTAATTCTTTGAAGACTAAGTTAGCAGCCTCAGATGAGAATATCAAGACGTTGCAAACTATATTTTGCATACATGCAAATGATGGAATGACATATCGTTGCAAACTTGGAAGCTTTGTTTGGGAATTTTACTAAAATGGTAATAATTTTATATTCTTACTTTTGCTATGGAGTACAATATTTTTACATTTTTTGCTAAGTTTGACATGTTATATACTCTTAATCATACATGTTTATATCTTTCATAAGATCAAGGGAATGAAGGGGCTAATCCAACACAACAAGGAGGATTTTTATTAGATAACAATTATGTTTGAAAAATACATTGAGTTTTAAACTTGTATAGAACATAGTATTCCTATGTATTTGTAGTTTCATTCTCACAGGAAACTATGAGCAAGGTGTTCTTAGCATTTTGTGGTAATTGTGTTGTTGTTGCTAAGGTATTATTAGCTTTTGAGTTGGGTTGTGACAATAGCAACACTTTGATTGGTAAATCTTGACACTCGGATTTAATGGTTACTCATATGAGACTTTAGACTTTCATATTATAGAGAATTTAATTGTCACTTTTTATGATATTTTTGTATTGTAGAGAATTTAATTGTTTGACTTTTATATTTTTTTATCATATGAAATTTATAAAGAATCAAATTTCCACTTTTTCAAGTTGATAGCAATATGATTCAAGAACATGAATTTAAGCCCAAATGCAACATTTTTTCCGTTACAACATTTTGTGGCAGATATAGTGGCGATTTTAAACCGCCAGAAATTATGTGGCATGTAAAACTAGATGACAGGTAAAAATCGCCACAAATACTAATTGTAACACCCCGGTTTCTCAACTGAGGAGTCACATTAGTAACCTAACAAAGTCTAAGGACTATTTCGTAATCCTAAGAAAACACGATATATAATTTTTTTTTGAAGACAACTAAACATACTCGAAACCATAACATAACCTTAATTAAACAACTCGTTCCCGACATATAATAATAGTGTCTTACAATAGCATAAGCAAGTTTCCAAAATAAGTACGCACACTTAAACAGTGGCGAAAGCAGGGTTTTAGTAACAGAGTTTTCAGATAAAGAAGAAGACTCAAATGATAAACTACTAAGAGGAAACTATACAGCTTATTCCATCCTTGCTCCGCCGGTTACTATCCCTCCTCTATCTCATCATGGCTAAGCATCGCCAGAAGGCTCTTCATCGCCTAATAGCGTTAAGCGCCCAAATAACAAGTAGCAAATAGAAAGGGTTAACTCCATGCAACTACCACGTATAAAAGAGAAAAACATGCTATCAAAGTTTAAGTGCGTAACATGGCACATAAGCTAGCAACTTAATTCAAGATAGATAACGACATATATCCAACAACCTAAATTTAATTCAGATATTAACAACATAGATTTAAATCAGATATCAGCAAAATCAACAACATAAAATCAAACCAGATATCCACAATCTCAACAATATAAAATCAAATCATATGACAATAACCTCAAATCAGATATCAATAAACTTAAAAATATAACATCAAATCAGATATCAACAACTTCAACAATATAACATCATATCAGATATCGACAACCTCAACAATATAATCAATCCATATAACCCAACATATAAGTGCTATGTAGTACAACTATGTGCTACTACCAAGACAAGTCAAATAAAAAAAACGTCTCGCAAGACGGGACAGTCACCTGGAACGAAAACCATTGATCTGCCACTTAATAACGCCACGAAGGCCACACAGTACGCCACGAAGGCCACACAGTTGGTCAAATCAAAAGCGTCTCGCAAGACGGGACAATCACGTGGAACGAAAACCACTGATCTGCCACTTAATAACGCCACGAAGGCCACACAGTACGCCACGAAGGCCACACAGTCGGTCAAATCAAAAGCGTCTCGCAAGACAGGACAATCACGTGGAACGAAAACCACTGATATGTCACTTAATAACGCCACGAAGGCTACACAGTACAATCCAACAACGCATATGCACAAATATCAACAATTTCAAATCCAATAATCAAGACAGAGTAACTCTATGTTACTCTTAATATCAACAAGCATTCGTCAATTCAGTTCCATATCCGCACAAACACATCAAGCTCTATTGAGCGATGAAAAATAATTCAGTGCTGGAAAACATAATCCTGCCATATCAACTAGAAAGCAGTAATGACAGAAACCAGTAAACGGCCGAAGCCTCTCAGAAAATGGAGACACACGTCTCAATAAGTTCACTCGGTCGAAGCCTTCAGAAAACATTTGGCACAAGCCTCAGAAACAGTCAACATAAGCAAGCATACGAGATTGAAAGCATACCAACATTTCAATCAATTGCCAATCAAGTTTAAACAACGTCATCTCAACCGCATGCAGTGCGATAAAAGCATGCAAGACTCAAAGACGCTCCAAAACTGAGTTACTCTTACCTTCGTGAGTAGAAGTGTAAGATCAAGTTTTGATCGAGTAGTACAACTCTATGCTTTGATGATTACAAGTTAACATTTTAGTATGAACAATTGTGGTACTCTAACGTGTTTTCTGAGTGTTTTCTTAACAGGCTCTGACCTTATCTTAATCTCACACAAGAGTGACCCAAGCAACGCTTTCGCAATCTCTATGTTAAATCTAAACAGTAGAAAAGCTTCAGAAGATCTGAAGTTAATCAAGCTTTGACGTGGACTCAACTCACTTGAAGTTCTGAAGATCCAGACGTTCTGACAACCCAGACACTCTGAAGGTTCAGATGTTCTGATGGTGTAGAAGACTCTGAAGATCCAGAAGCTGAAAAGTGGAGACTCTGAAGTCCAGAAGCAAAATGGCTCTGAAGACCAAGTACTTCTCCTCTGAGTTCAGAATCAGAAGGTACAACGGTCATAGGATCCATGCTTCCCTCTGACTCTGATCAACAAGCTTCACAAGTTCCAACACGAAGCATTCCTCTGATCAGAAGTCTACAAGGTTAAAGGTCAAGTCACTATTCAAAGTACAAAAGCAGATGTACTATCCTGACGACCTAACCTAACATTCTCAGCCACAGCAGAAGCTGGAAATCTCAGTTCTGCCCTCCAACGGTAGCATTCTTATGCAGAGTTCAAACCCTAATCCTTGGAGTATATATAGAGGCTGAAGATTGAAAGATGCGGTTGGAAGAATCTCACACGCGCAAGCTATATTCAAATCTTCTAAGCATTCTTTCTTCATTGAATTCATTGTGTTTACTACAAGCTTTTAAGAAGCAATTTCCTTGTAAACAATATTTCCTAAACATTTGTTTAGTTTACCTTTAGGAGATCAAGGTTGATCGGATCCTAGAGAAGACTAAGAGAGTAAATCTTAGTGTGAGTTAAGTCAGTGTATTGTTAGTCACTTGTAGGTTTCAAGTGCAGTTGTAACAATTATCTGATTAGTGGATTGCCTTCATTCTAAGAAGGAAGAAATCACCTTAACGGGTGGACTGGACTAGCTTGAGTGATTCATCAAGTGAACCAGGATAAAATCCTTGTGTGCTTTTCTATCTCTTATCTTTAGCACTTTACTTGTGTCTCGAAAGATTTGTCAAAATCTTTAAGGTGGAAGTTTTATTCTGAAAACGCTATTCAAACCCCCCTTTCTACCGTTTTTCATACCTTCAATTGGTATCAGAGCGAAAGTTATGATTACCACACCTAACAGTGTTCAGTGATCCGGGCTTGTGTGAAAAACAAATGGCTACCACCAGTGAGATGCAAAAAGATGGTTACAATGCAAAGTCTCCCATGTTCGATGCTCGAAGGTTCGAATATTGGAAAGATATAATTGAAAGTTTCTTTCTGGGCTTCGATGCAGATCTCTGGGATATCATTGTGGATGGCTATGAGCGTCCAGTTGATGCAGATGGCAAGAAGATCTCCAGATCAGAGATGACTGCTGAGCAAAAGAAGCTTTACTCACAGCACCACAAAACTAGAGCTATTCTTCTTAGTGCTATCTCCTATGAAGAGTACTAGAAGATTACAGATCGTGAGTTTGCCAAGGGCATCTTTGAATCCTTGAAGATGTCTCATGAAGGAAACAAGAAAGTGAAAGAATCAAAGGCGCTGTCCTTGATTCAGAAATATGAATCCTTCATCATGGAACCTAACGAGTCCATTGAGGACTGTTTTCCATATTTCAGTTGCTTGTAGCTGGAATAAGACCTCTCAACAAAAGCTACACTACAAAAGATCATGTCATAAGGGTCATCAGAAGTCTTCCTGAAAGCTGGATGCCTTTAGTGACTTCAATAGAGCTTACAAGAGATGTTGAGCGTATGAGTTTAGAAGAACTCATCAGCATACTGAAATGTCATGAGCTGAAGCGCTCAGAGATGCAGGATCTGAGGAAGAAATCTATAGCCTTGAAATCCAAATCTGAGAAGTCAAAAGCTCTCCAAGCTGAAGCAGAAGAATCTGAAGAAGCATCAGAAGATTCTGATGAAGATGAGCTGACTCTGATCTCAAAAAGGCTCAACCGCATCTGGAAGCACAGGCAGAGCAAGTACAGAGGCTCTGGAAAGGCCAAAGGAAAGTCTGAATCCTCATCAGGCCAGAAGAAGTCCTCAATCAAGGAAGTCACATGTTTCGAGTGTAAAGAATCAGGGCACTACAAAAGTGACTGTCCAAAGATGAAAAAGGACAAGAAGCCAAAGAAGCACTTCAAGACAAAGAAAAGTCTGATGGTAACTTTTGACGAATCAGAGTCAGAGGATGTTGACTCTGATGGTGAAGTTCAAGGACTCATGGCTATTGTCAAAGACAAAGAAGCAGAGTCAAAAGATGCAACTGACTCTGACTCAGCATCAGAAGAAGATCCTAACTCAGACAACGAAAATGAGGTATTCGCTTCTTTCTCAACCTCTGAACTAAAACATGCTTTGTCTGATATTATGGATAAGTATAATTCTCTATTGACTAAGCATAAGAAGTTGAAAAAGGATTTCTCTGCTGCTTTTAAGACTCCTTCTGAAAATGAGAAAATTATTTCTGAGTTGAAAAATGATAATCATGCTTTAGTGAATTCTAACTCTGTGCTTAAGAACCAGATTGCTAAGTTTGAAGAAATAGTTGCTTGTGATGCCTCTGATTGTAAGAATGAATCTAAGTATGAAAAATCCTTTCAAAGATTCCTGGCTAAGAGCGTAGATAGAAGCTTAATGGCTTCGATGATCTATGGCGTAAGCAGAAATGGAATGCATGGCATTGGCTATTCTAGTTCTAATATAAATGAGCCCTCTATGCCTAAGGCTAAATCCTTGTATGAATGCTTTGTACCCTCTGGTACTATATTGCCTGAACCATTACCTGTTAAAATTGCTAACCCCCCTCTCAAAAAGGGAATTGTCTCCATGTCTAAACATCATGCCAAAATTCCTTTACACTATCATGTTGAGAAACCCAAGGTGATCAGAACCTCTGAGGTAACTAACAAGAGAGGACCCAGAAAGTGGGTACCTAAGGATAAGGTTATCTATGTTGCATATATCCTTGATAGCTCCACTGAAACACCAATCATGGTATCTGGACAGTGGATGCTCGCGTCACATGACGGGAGAAAGGCGTATGTTCCAAGAGCTAAAACTTAAGTCTGGAGGCGAAGTTGGCTTTGGTGGCAACGAGAAGGGTAAAATTGTTGGTACTGGTACTATTTGTGTTGATAGTAGTCCATGCATTTATAATGTTTTATTGGTAGACGGCTTAACTCATAACTTATTGTCTATAAGTCAATTAGCTGACAAGGGTTATGATGTTATTTTCAATCAAAAGTCATGTCGGGCTGTAAGTCAGATCGATGGCTCTGTTCTTTTTAACAGCAAGAGGAAGAACAACATTTATAAGATCAGATTATCTGAGTTGGAATCTCAGAATGTGAAGTGCCTTCTTTCTGTTAATGAAGAGCAATGGGTATGACATAGACGGTTAGGGCATGCCAGTATGAGAAAGATTTCTCAGTTGAGTAAGCTCAACCTTGTCAGGGGCTTACCCACTCTGAAGTTCTCTTCAGATGCTCTTTGTGAAGCATGTCAGAAAGGAAAATTCACAAAAGTCTCTTTCAAGGCAAAGAATGTTGTCTCTACCTCAAGGCCGTTAGAACTTCTGCATATCGACCTGTTTGGACCAGTGAAAACTGAGTCTATAGGTGGCAAGAGATATGGGATGGTCATTGTTGACGACTATAGCCGCTGGACATGTGTAAAATTTCTATCCCGCAAGGATGAGTCTCATTCTGTGTTCTCTACCTTCATAGCCCAAGTGCAAAACGAGAAGGCTTGTAGGATTGTGCGTGTCAGAAGTGACCATGGTGGAGAGTTTGAGAATGACAAGTTTGAGAGTCTGTTTGATTCCTATGGAATTGCACATGATTTCTCTTGTCCTAGAACTCCACAACAAAATGGTGTTGTTGAGAGGAAGAACAGAACTCTTCAGGAGATGGCTAGAACCATGCTCCAAGAAACTGGCATGGCTAAGCACTTTTGGGCAGAGGCAGTAAACACAACATGTTACATTCAGAACAGAATATCTGTGAGACCAATTCTGAATAAGACTCCTTATGAATTATGGAAGAAAATAAAACCAAACACTTCTTATTTTCATCCTTTTGGTTGTGTCTGTTATGTTCTTAACACTAAGGATAGATTGCATAAGTTTGATGCTAAGTCTTCTAAATGTCTATTACTTGGTTACTCTGATAGATCTAAAGGTTTCAGATTTTATAATATTGATGCTAAAACTATTGAAGAATCTATTCATGTTAGATTTGATGATAAGCTTGACTCCGATCAGTCAAAGCTAGTTGAGAAGTTATCAGATTTAAGCATAAATGTTCATGACAAGGGCAAAGCTCCAGAGGAAGCTGAGCCAGAGGAAGATGAACCAGAAGAAGCTGGTCCCTCTGATTCACAACCTCAGAAGAAGAGCAGAATCACTGCGGCTCATCCTAAGGAATTGATTCTGGGTAACAAAGATGAACCAGTCAGAACCAGATCAGCCTTCAGACCCTCTGAAGAGACTTTGCTCAGTCTGAAAGGATTGGTGTCCTTAATTGAACCCAAGTCAATTGATGAAGCTCTTCAAGACAAGGACTGGATTCTGGCTATGGAAGAAGAACTGAATCAATTTTCCAAGAATGATGTTTGGAGCCTAGTGAAGAAACCTCAAAGCGTTCATGTAATTGGAACCAAATGGGTGTTCAGAAACAATCTGAATGAGAAAGGAGATGTAGTCAGAAACAAGGCAAGGCTAGTTGCTCAAGGCTACAGTCAGCAGGAAGGAATAGACTATACTGAAACATTTGCTCCAGTAGCAAGACTAGAAGCAATCAGACTGCTGATCTCTTTCTTAGTGAATCACAACATAATTCTTCATCAGATGGATGTTAAGAGTGCCTTCCTAAATGGTTACATCTCAGAGGAAGTATATGTTCATCAACCCCCAGGTTTTGAAGATGAGAAGAACCTTGACCATGTTTTCAAATTGAAGAAATCTCTCTATGGTCTGAAGCAAGCTCCGAGAGCATGGTATGAGAGACTCAGCTCATTCCTTCTGGAGAATGAGTTTGTAAGGGGTAAAGTAGATACAACTCTCTTTTGCAAAACTTACAAAGATGATATCTTAATTGTGCAAATTTATGTTGATGATATTATATTTGGTTCTGCTAATCAATCTCTATGCAAAGAATTTTCTGAGATGATGCAGGCTGAATTTGAAATAAGTATGATGGGGGAACTCAAGTACTTTCTGGGTATACAAGTTGATCAAACACCAGAAGGAACGTACATCCATCAGAGCAAGTACACTAAAGAACTTATGAAGAAGTTCAACATGACAGAATCTACAATTGCTAAGACTCCAATGCATCCTTCATGCATTCTGGAGAAAGAAGATGCAAGTGGTAAAGTTTGTCAGAAGCTCTATCGTGGTATGATAGGATCACTTCTATATCTAACTGCATCTAGGCTACATATTCTGTTTAGTGTTCATCTATGTGCTCGTTTCCAATTAGATCCGAGGGAAACCCACTTAACTGTTGTTAAGAGGATCCTGAGATATCTGAAAGGCACCACTAACCTTGGCTTGATGTATAAGAAAACATCAGAGTATAAGCTTTCAGGTTATTGTGATGCTGATTATGCTGGAGATAGAACAGAGAGAAAAAGCACTTCTGGAAATTGTCAATTTCTGGGAAGCAACTTAGTCTCATGGGCAAGCAAGAGGCAATCAACCATTGCACTATCTACTGCAGAGGCTGAATATAACTCAGCAGCAATTTGCAGCACTCAGATGCTCTGGATGAAACATCAGCTGGAGGATTATCAAATCCTAGAGAGCAATATCCCAATCTATTGTGATAACACTGCTGCAATTTCATTGAGTAAGAATCCTATCTTACATTCAAGGGCAAAGCACATTGAGGTAAAGTATCATTTTATTAGAGATTATGTACAGAAGGGCGTACTTCTTCTGAAGTTTGTTGATACTAACCATCAATGGGCAGATATCTTTATAAAGCCCTTAGCAGAGGATAGATTTAATTTCATTCTGAAAAATCTGAATATGGACTTTTGTCCAGTATGAAGATGGATCAGAACCTCTGACTATGATACTTCTTCATCAGAAGATGTCTAGTCTAGAAGGTAACTCTATCAGAGTTTATGTACCCATTGGTGCTGACTCTGAAGCTGAGACAGTAAACGTGTGTCAGTATCTCTGATACATAGTTCCTTGTGCCCGTGCTAACAATCTGTCGTAATGAGTGTTGATGTGCTTCTCTCCTGTGTGTGATATGTGTATTTACTGTTACTATCATGTCTTTAATTTTTAACCGTTGATCTTAAGTTGCTTTTTGAATCAACAACGGTTATTTGTCAAAACCCACTATACACACACGATCTCCTACACTTTCGGTTTTTACACTCTCTCTCTCTCTCTTCAGTTTTTCAAAACCTCTTACCCACGATATCTCTCTCTCTATTCATCCTTCATCTTCAACCCAAACCTTCAACCAACTCCAAAAATGGTGAGACAAACCAGAACTGAAGCCGCTGAAGCAACCATGTTCCCTCACATGGTAGTGGGTCAAGCTACAGGCCAAATGGGTCCTGAGAATCCGACTCAAGGTCAAGCGTCGGCGAGGATGATCCTAATCGCAGAACGGGGCTGTGCCGTTCACTGCGTGTACGCTCCTGAAGAACTTCAAGTACTGACAGAATGGAGATTCGACCACGACAACCTTGCTGCAAATGGGTTTGACTTGCGTCCTGAAGTTCAAGTTCAGGGATGGGAAGAATACTTCAACAGGCTCAGAGGACCGATTTATGACAAATTGGTCAAGGAATTCTGGAAGCATGCCGACTGTGATGACACTCAGGTGGTCTCCTACATTGCTGGAAGGAGAATCATAATTACTGAGAAGTCAATTGTGAATCTGCTGGGTGCAGATACTGCACGTGGGTATCGATTTCAACTAACTGAATCGAAGCTGAAACCCAAAACGAAAGATGAAACCAACAAGGCCCTGTACATCACATACCAACCGGGCAAGACTGATTACAAGGTGGTGGATCTTCATCCCAAGCTCAGAATCTGGCACAAGATTCTTCTCCACTGCATCAATCAGAGGGCAAAGGGCAGTTTCCCAGACTACATCAACTTCTGCCAGAAGGCGATGTTATTCTTCATCCAAGACAAGAAGAAGATCTGCCTCCCTTTCTTCCTGTTCTCTTACTTGAAGGAGTGTATCAAGAAGTCCAGAACTACTGCCTCCATCAAGTCAGCAATCAAGTATATTCCCTTTGGGAGATTGCTGTCAGATCTTTTCATTGAGAGCAACTTTGTGCAAGATCTGATCACGGCTGGATGCACAGAGGATCTGACCACCATCGCCAGTGATGTCTTCACTGCCAATTCTCTGAAGAAGATGGGTTTGGTCAAGAAGAAAATTGCCCCAGCTCATGAAGATACATCTGCTGAAATCAGACAGAGAAGGGTGCCTCTGAATGATTTCCCTCTGTGGACACAAGCAGACAACCCAGAGGCAATTCTATGCTACATTGATGATCTAAAGAACCAAGGGTATGAGATCGATGTTGATGAATTCTTCAGAAGACTGCCCCCAGCTCAAGAGTTTGACTCTCCTCCCAAGAGGAAAGTTCAGAGGAAGATGATCTTAGAAGCATCCTCTGAAGAATCTGATGTCCCTCTGAAGAGGATGAAGAAGGCTGACCAGCCTAAGAGGAAACATGATGAAACCAGCAAGCCAGATGATGGTGATGATGGTGATAATGAGGATGGTCCTTCTCCTCCCAAGAAGAAGAAGAAGCAGGTCAGAATCGTGGTGAAGCCTACACGGGTGGAACCTGCTGCTACAGTCATCAGGATGGATACCTCTGCCAGAGTGACTCGCTCTGCCGTGCGTACAAGTAAGTCTGCTATCATAGAATCTGATGATGATTTAAATTCTATTGATGCACTTCCCATTTCTACCCTCCTCAAACGCACCTCCACCCAACTTACTACAATCCTAGAGTCACATTCTGCAGCCCAAGCCTCATCTCCACCCAATTCCCCAAGGTCTTCCTTTTTCCAGCCTTCCCAACAAGAAGCCCCTCTGTGGAATATGCTTCAAACCCCTCGTCCAAATGAACCAACCTCACCCATCACAATCCAACAAGAACCAATTATTCTTGAACCTTCTGGACCTGAACTCACAATTCCTGTCCAACCAAAACCTGAACCCAGAACGTCTGATCACTCTGTCCCTAGAGCATCAGCACGTCAAGCTGCCAGAACCACTGATACAGACTCCTCCACTGCCTATACTCCTGTATCATTCCCAATCAACGTTGCTGACTCCTCCCCTTCCAATAACTCTGAGTCACATCGTAAGTTCATGAAAGTCAGAAAAGAAAAAGTGTCTGCCATCCCCGAGTATTACCTCACATGTCCAAGCCCTAGGAGATATCCTGGACCTAGACCTGAACGTCTAGTTGACCCAGATGAACCTATCTTGGCTAACCCTTTACATGAGGCAGACCCTTTGGCTCAACAGGCTCAACCTGACCCTGTACAACAAGAGCCAGTTCAACCAGAACCAGAACAATCTGTGTCTAACCACTCCTCGGTTAGGTCACCACAACCTCTGGTTGAAACTTCTGAACCACACCTTGGAGCCTCTGAACCTCTTGTCCAAACCTTTGACATTGGCTCTCCCCAAGGTGCCTCTGAAGCTAACAGCAGCAATCACCCAACCTCTCCAGAAACCAACCTCTCCATAGTTCCCTACACTTACCTCAGACCCACCTCTCTCTCTGAGTGCATCAATGTTTTTAATCATGAAGCTTCTTTGATGCTACGCAACGTGCAAGGTCACACTGACCTGAGTGAGAATGCTGATTCTGTGGCTGAAGAGTGGAACAGTCTGAGCACTTGGCTAGTAGCTCAGGTTCCAATTATGATGCAGCATCTGACTGCAGAAAGGGATCAGAGGATCGAGGCTGCAAAGCAGAGGTTTGCAAGAAGGGTGGCTCTTCATGAACAACAACAGAGACATAAGCTCCTTGAAGCTGTTGAAGAGGCCAGAAGAAAGCAAGAGCAAGCAGAAGAAGCTGCACGTCAAGCAGCAGCTCAAGCTGAACAAGCAAGATTAGAGGCAGAAAGACTTGAAGCTGAAGCTGAAGCCCTTAGATGCCAAGCACTTGCACCAGTAGTTTTTACTCCTGCTGCTTTTGCTTCCATTCCAGCTCATCAAGCTGCTCAGACTGTTCCTTCTAGCTCTACACAGTCAAGCTCGTCCAAACTCGACATCATGGAACAACGTCTTGATACTCATGAATCTCTGCTAAAGGACATGAAGCAAATGATGATGGAACTTCTGCGTCGATCTGATAAACCCTAGTCTTAGGATCTCTTCGTTTTTCTCTCTTCCCTTTGTTTTATGTTGTTGACTTCTGTTTATTTTCTTTAAGTTACTTTAGTTATTCTGCTTTGTTCGTTTCTGATTATCTATGCATATATATATATATATATATATTTGTCACATTGTGTTTGAAAATTTTTTTTTATTCATAATCAACATGTGTTTACATCATACAATTTTTGTCTTTTCCCTACACTCTAGAATGGAGGATCCCTCCTCATTCTTCTACACTCTTGGCACTGCTCTGATCTCTCTTTCTCCAAAGATCCATTGAATACTGGATGTTGTTGAGATTGACGTTTAGCTCATTCCTCTCCAGAATCTCTTCTGTTGTCTTGAGCTTCTTCTCTATGGGTTCTTTTTCTTCCAGCAGCTTCAGCTCAAGCTGGCTGAGTTCTTGCACTTCCTCCACGAAGGCAAGGAATTCCTCTAAGTCATTCTTCAGCTCTGGACGCAGGTCCTCCTCAAGCAGTGTCCTCGTTAGCTCTGGAATGGTCCTTGTACCCTCTGGATGTCTTATGTTAAGGAACAAGTCCTCCTCAAAGGCCTTCCTTCTGAGCTCTTCAAGTGCTACCATGTATGATGCCATTTTTTTTCTTTTTATGGAAATTGATCGAGTGTGAAGCTTACCCTCTTCTAACTCGCTTTATATAAGCTTCATTCGCTTCTTGGAAGTTATTGCTCCTACAGTTTCTCGAGGTTAAGTCCTTGGTAACTGCAATTCTCTTTACTCCCGTGGCCGGTGGTAAACGTTCTTCTCCTGCATTAACTCCCTTCTTTAATTCGTTTAACTCTCATTCATGCATCGTTTATTTCTCCATTTTTTTTTCTTAAACTTAGACCTTCTCTAAGGGGGAGTACCTTGTACTTCAAGCTAAGTTTTTCACACCCCATGCTTTTTGCTTATGACAAAAAGGGGGAGTACACCCAGTTTTTGATGTGTAAGCTGTGTTAGTGTGATTTATTTTTACTTTGGAGAATTTAAGAGTTCCACTCTTATGACCATAGATGTGTCACTGGGCAAATACAAGGAATACATTTCACTTCTTCTGAAGTGATTATATTTGACTCTGATATATATTTGACTCTGATATCACTTATCGTTGACTCTGAATACTTATGCGCTCTGATTATTCTATTTCATCTATGTCATGCGCCTTCACTCTGAACTCTTACATTATTTAGCTCAGAATCTAGACATTTTTAACGTTTTCATTAAGTCTTAGATTCAGGGGGAGCTATGCTCAGAATCAAGCTGTGACTTGGATTCAGAATGAGCAAGATAAACTATTCACATCAGGATAAGTCCTTTTCTATATCTCTAAACTCTGAGTGAATTCAGTTTATTGTTTAAGAATTGTTTATCAAAATACTTAGTTTTGTCATCATCAAAAAGGGGGAGATTGTAAGATCAAGTTTTGATCGAGTAGTACAACTCTATGTTTTGATGATTACAAGTTAACATTTGAGTATGAACAATTATGGTACTCTAACGTGTTTTTCTGAGTGTGCTATTTACAGGCTCTGACCTCAATTCAATCTCACACAAATCAGAAGCACTGTGCATAAAGAGTGACCCAAGCAACGCTTTCGCAACATCTATGTTCACTATGAACAGTACACATGCTTCAGAAGATCTGAAGTTATACAAGCTCTGATGTGGACTCAGTCACTAGAAGTTCTGAAGATCCAGAAGTTTTGACAACCAAGAAACACTGAAGTTTCAGATGTTCTGATGGTGTAGAAGACTCTGAAGATCCAGAAGCTGATTAGTGGAAACTCTGATGTCCAGAAGCAAGAAACTCTGAAGACCATGTACCTCCCTCTGAGTTCAGAATCAGAAGATACAACGGTCAGAGGATCTGTGCTTTCCCTCTGACTTTGATCAACCGGCTTCACAAGTTCCAACATGAAGCATTCCCCTGATCAGAAGTCTCCTAGGTTTAAAGGTCAAGTCACTATCCAAGTACAAAAGCATATGTACTTTCCTGACGACCTACCTAACGTTCTCAGCCACAGCAGAAGCTGGAATTTCCAGAACTGCCCTCCAACGGTAGCATTTCCATGCAGCGTTCAAACCCTAATCCTTGGAGTATAAATAGAGGCTGAAGTTTGAAAGATGTGGTTGGAAGAATTACACACGCGCAAGCTATATTCAAAAACCTTCAAGCATTCTTTCATCTGAATTCATTGTGTTTACTATTAGCTTTTCAGAAGCAAATCTCTTGTAAACATTCTTTGTTAAACAGTTTGTTTAGTTACCTTTAGGAGATCAAGGTTGATCGGATCCTAGAGAAGACTAAGAGAGTGAATCTTAGTGTGAGCTAAGTCAGTGTAATTGTTAGTCACTTGTAGGTTTCAAGTGCAGTTGTAACACTTTACCTGATTAGCGGATTGCCTTCATTCTAAGAAGGAAGAAATCACCTTGACAGGTGGACTGGATTAGCTTGAGGGATTTATCAAGTGAACCAGGATAAAAATCCTTGTGTGCTTTTCTATCTCTTATCTTTAGCACTTAAGTCTCGAAAGATTTGTTAAAATCTTTAAGGTGGAAGTTTTTATTTGAAAACGTTATTCAATGAACGGAGCGGGGCAGTCAAACAGAAGGTGCAAGGGATTTGGAATTGGGTGTTAACAGTAGTGAGAAGAAAGATGGGTATAGAACCTTCATGAACGGAGCTGCTCAAGATAATGGAGATATGCAATTATCAAAAGAAATTGGGGATGATCAGGTCCATCTGAGATTAAATGAAGATCCATCTCAATTTAGTGGAGTTGGAGAGCAGGATGAAAGGGGTGTGGAGAGATCTCACCAGAGTGTTGATTCAAAGGCAGAACTTTACCTAAATGAAAGCTGCACCCCGGAATATGGATGGAAGCATTCTACACTTTACCGCGTCGGAAACCGCGCTCATCGCCATCTTCGCATTGAAACGAAGCAGATGATCCTTCGGATCGGTTTTCCCGTCGTACGTTTCCAACACGAGGTTTGTCATACCGTCCGGTACGGTCACCTCTCGTACTACCGCCGAGAAAGGTTTAACCTCGGCAGCAGCCTCAACTTCCTCCTTCTCTTGATTCCACTGCCGAAGGTGATAGTACCTCAATTGCTCCTGCAGACACTCATTTTGCAATCTTAAGTCGCCACTCAAAGCACGGCGTGCTTCTGCACGACGATGTCTATCTAACCTCGCGGTGCGCGGGGAAGAAACGTAGCTTCGTTCCGGTTCCTTGCTACGTCGTTGGCGAGACGGCTCCATCAGGCTCCGTTGATGAACCGAGAATTCAACCAAAAGTCTTCGAATCGCGGAAAATATCACAGAAAATCGAACTTCTCGAAATCAAATTGCAATCACGCGGGAACCAAGTCACGATCCACAAAGAAAACTGAAGAAAAATCGCACAGAAAAACGAGCTTCACTCAACTGAATCACGATCCACGTAGTCCGGGAATCGAAATCTACTGATCCCCACAGACGGCGCCAAATGTTCTATCCAAGAACATAGAATAGGGGCATAGTACCCAAAGTGTGAGGAAAGTGATATGAATGCTTAGAGAGTGAAGTTCTAACCGCTAGAGAGAGAAAGAGTAACTGAATTTCAATCTTGTTATTTCACTAATGAGCTAAGAGTCCCTTACAATTGGTAACCGTCCCCTATTTATAGGTGTGGAGTTGGGCTTGGCGCCTCTAATGTACCTTAATGGGCCAATTGGGCCTCAGGGAGGGAGGCCCAAGTCTCTGGTGCGCTCCCCGCCTGAGGCCAGCGCTCCTGGGCGAGGGACCCTGGGGTCTCGCCCAGTCCATGTTCTGTTATGTTCCCTTCCGTTCCACCCTTTTTTATGGAACCAAAGTGTTCCGTTATAGGAGCCTTATGTCCTATTTTTTTCCCTTTTAAAAACATGCCAAACACAGAACATGACCCAAATGTCCCGTTCTGTTCCCTTCCCACATGTCTACCAAACGCTACCTTGATTTATTAAATAAACATTTTCAAAATTATTTTCTGGAGCTTTTATGAGGGCTGGTCGAATTTGTGGAGGGAGGAAGGAGAAATTGGTTTTTGAATGTCAAATTGGGGTTTTTATGGCGCATAAAGAGGAAAACATGGTAGTTAATGCACTTAATAACATGTTCTTGACTTGGACTTGTGGTATATGATATTTTTGTGAGAAAATCTGAAGAGGAAGAAGGGAAGGGGCGGCCAAGAGGAGTGAGGGAGTGAAAGGAGATATTTTCAGGTTTTTAAGGTGATTCATGGTGTTTAAGGTGAAGGAGCAAATCAAGGATTTGATTCCTTTGACTCTCATTGAATGGGGGACTTGAGTTGGAGTTTTCAAAACTTTAAAGGGCCTTGAAAAATCTGATTTAAAGAATTAAGGATTGGATTTTGAACTTTCAAGAGTTTTAGTTTTAATAGGATTAAGTTGGGCTTGGGTAAAATTTTATGGAAAACCCTAGCCCATGGAGAGAGCCGCCGGTTTTGGTTAAGAGGTGAGGGAGGAGTATTTTTCTTTTTCCTTTCTATCACAAACTGAATTGCAAGGGAGCCTACCTCTGTATACACTTCAGAAGAGAGAAAGAAAAGAAAAGAAAAGAAGAGAAAAGGTTGAGAAAAAGAGAGAAAGAGGCGTGAGAGAGAGAGAAGAAGAGAGTGAGGCCGAGAGAGAAAGAGAGAGATCAAGGGAGAAGGAAGGAGATCAAGCAAGGGCAGAGAGGAGCAGCAAGGATTTGACTCTTCATTCATCACCTTTTCATCATCCTTTCATACCAAAAACTAGAGGTGAAGGCAGATATGGTCTTAGGTAGAGTCTAGGCAAATTCTTGATGAAAAACCTATGATTTCATGTGAAAATATGTGGTTCTGGGAGGGTTATGATATGGGGAAACTATTTGCATGAAAAGGGGCTTTATTATGCATGAACAAGGTGCAAAGTTTCTGTTTTGATCATGTCCTTAAGTGTTGCCATGATTTCCTAGTTGATCACATGAGAAAACTAGCTATTTTTCTACCATGATGCTAGATTTGAGTTATTTGGTATGACTTGCTATGGATCTGAAGTTTTAATGAAGTTTCATGATACAAATGCTACTGGAAATTGGCTTGAGGACCTTGATCCATCAAGATCAAGAGGGTTTGAAAAAACCTAGCCAAACATGCTCACGGCCGAGCCCACTTTTAGGGTTCTCGGCGGATTTTTCTTATGCTTCTTGATCCATGAAATAGCTTGATGTTTTGGTGCTGGATTTTGTATGATAAATATGAGAACATGACTATGTGTTAATTGCTATTATGTGGCCGAACCCTATGCTCCTTAGGGTTAGGTATTGGACTTGTTTATGTAACGGGAGATGCTTGATAAATTGTCTATGTTGGCAAGAATGGAGGAAAATTTTAATAACATGCTATGCATGATGACTATTGGTATGCTTATATATTATGTCATTAGTAGCCAATTATAGAGATGTGAACTTCGCATGCAAGTAGTGTGATGTGACTTATGGTAATAGTGCTAAGAGTAGGCTATGGACCATGAGAACGATGGTGCCGTTAGAGACAAACAGTTGCTTGCACGCGAGGGTGATTGTGGATTGACTGTGTGACTCCACGTGATGAGGTTGACTGCGGTCTCCTCGAGATTGATGGATCGACTGTGTGTCTCCATGTGACTTGGGTTGACTGTGTGCCCCCTTATGATTGTTCATCTGCGGATGATCGTGATTGGCCAAGGTGAATGTGGTGGTTGTGTGATGGTGAGGACGATAGTCTAACTGAACCATTAGGTTGTTAACTGAGGTGTTTATATGTATAACTCCTGTTTATGCATGTGATAATATTATGTGATTATTTGTTTTACTTGCGAGTATTGTATGGGATCTGACCCTCTATTTTCTGTTTACTCGCCGAGTGATCCTCCTTCTTTAATGTTGCCCATGAAACCAGAATACATATTCCCTGGAACTCACCCAAACAGAATAGGGTGCCTGCTCTGATGCCAATTGAAATTCTGGTTCGCGCACAGGACATATGTCGAACCAAATGTCTAAGACATCTGGCACAACGTACAGCAGAAGTGCAGCACAGTATTAAATCAGAAAGAAAAAAACAGTAAAAAGAACACGGAGAATTGTTAACTCAGTTCGGTGCAACATCACCTACATCTGGAGGGCTTCAGCCCGAGAAAGATAATCCACTATTATAGAGAATCAAGTACACAAAAGGCCTTAGTTGAACAGCCCCTGTTCACAGCCTTTCCTACTTATTCCTACCCGTGTTTTATTACTTAGGTCTCCCCCTAAGTATGACAATCCCCTCTCACTTTCTCACACACAATCACTGCCACAGTGATTAATCTCTTACAATGAGAGTAAAGACGATCTTAAGATCAAACAACTCACAAAACAACTCTCAGCTTAGAAGAATAACATAAAGCTGCTGAGAGAACAATACAAGTGTGAACAAAACAAGAGTAAACCCTAATTTCCTCAATAGAAGCTCTTTACCTAACACTAGGTTTCGGTCTTCATATATAGCAGTCATCCAGACCTTGTCTTCGATGGGCTTGGACGAGCATAGGTCCACACAACACTCAAGGAGTTAGTAGGAAACAAATCTGCAGAAGAATCTTCAATATAAAGTTTCCTATTCCAGAAATAAAACTCCCACAAACTTCAAATCAAATCTTTGAAACCGATTTGATTACATAATAATATAATCCTTGCATGGCGCACAGAAGCTTCCAGAAATACCCTAGCTTGATCACCAAGTAATCAAAACGAAGTTTCACAGAAAACCTAGCCAACTCATTGCAGGTTTCGCAGGGACAGATGTCACAGGAAAGATGTTGTGACATCGAGTCCGACATGTTG
The DNA here is from genome assembly GCF_012489685.1 of Lotus japonicus. Taxonomy (NCBI): domain Eukaryota; kingdom Viridiplantae; phylum Streptophyta; class Magnoliopsida; order Fabales; family Fabaceae; genus Lotus; species Lotus japonicus. The sequence continues at coordinate 15,010,289 of NC_080046.1, forward strand.
GCCAAAAACTTAACTTAGTTAAAATGCAGACAACATAACAAAGGAACAACAATGAAGATGACGAGTCAAAGGAGTAGGGACATGGGTTGAGTGACTTATACTTTCTTTTGGGGTTGAGTGACCGGTTGGTACTGTACTATATTTATTTTACTTACTTGGGATATTTCCTTTTCGGAAGGTTGTTGTAATTACACTTTGAGGATCTTTTCTATAATTAATTTCATTATGTTATGGATTACTTTTAAAACCGAGGTTTCGAGGTTACAACGATTTCTTTATTTCCGCAAAATGTTCCTTTGGGTTAAGTTTACAAGAGTTTCATAATAAGTGAACGTTTTATCATTAATCAAAGATTAATAATTGAATCGATGAAAATTCTTTATGAAATTCACGACGTTTTGGTTACTGTGTGACACTCGAGAAATCGAAGCGTTACAGTCATTGTTAATGAGGTGGTAGAGGAAGCTAAGAGGGCAAAAAAAACCATGTTCTCTTTTCAAAATTGATTTTGAAAAGGCGTATGACTCTATAAATAGGGTTTTTTGTACTATATGCTAGAGAGGTTGGGATTTGATGATAGATGGGTGAGATGGATGAAGAGCTGTTTGGATTCTGGCTCGATATCGGTGTTGGTCAATGACAGTCCATCTGATGAGTTCTCGATGTGTAGGGGTTAAGGTAAGGAGACCCCCTTGCCCCCTTTCTCTTCTTGATCGTAGCTGAAGGATTGGGAGGACTTATGAAAACGGATGTAAATATGGGTCTACTCAAAGGATATAAGGTGGGTAAGGATGAAGTGGAAATTACTCATTTGCAGTTTGCTGATGACACATTAATCATTGGGAATATGTCAGCAGCAAATACATGGACAACTAAAGGGATTTTGAGATGGTTTGAGCTTGTTTCTGGTCTTAAGGTGAATTTTTACAAAAGTAAGTTGACGGTTGTGGGCTCTTGTGAGGCATAACTACAACGACATGCTAATATTCTGAAATGTAGAACAATGAGCATCCCGTTTGTATATCTGGGGATTCCGGTGAGAGCTAACCCAAAGAAGGCGGCTACATGGGAGTGTGTAATAAATAAATTCCATAGAAAGATCACCTCATGGAGAAGAAAATGCTTGTCATTTGGAAGCCGCATCTACTTGGTTAATTCAGTATTAACTTCTTTACCTCTCTTCTATCTCTCTTTTTTCAAAATACCTATCTCAATAGCTAACAAATTGAAACAGTTGCAGCGAGGTTTCTTGTGGGGAGGGAGTGAGGAAGAGAGAAAAATATCATGGGTTAAATGGGATAAAGTGTGTTCGCCAAGAGATAAGGGGAGATGGGGGTGAAGGACATTATTGCTTTTAATGTAGCTTTGCTAGGAAAATGGGTTTGGAGAGTTCTCAAAGAGAGGGGCGTCTTTGGGTGAGGGTGTTAGCATCAAAGTATGGGGGGTGAGTGAAGTGGGGAATGATGAATGTTCTACAAAAGGGTCCTCTTGGTGGAGAGATGTGAGAAATTGTGTTATGGTGGGAAGTATGGGGAGTGGTTTGGGGGGAATGTGAGGATGTGTGTGAGGAATGGGAATGAGACAAAGTTTTGGACAGATTTATGGGTAGGGAATGAAAGATTAGGATCTAAGTTCGATAGACTTTTCCAAGTGTCTGAGCAAAAATCAAAATGTATTGGGGAAATGGGGTGTTGGGGGATGTGGGGTGGGAGTGGAGGTTTGTATGGAGAAAGCCCTTTTTTGAATGGGAAAAGAAGATATATCTTGATTTTCTGCAGGTAATTGAAGGCATCCAACTGCTAAGAGGAAACTGTGATAGATGGCTTTGGTCTCAAGAAGCCTCAGGAGAATATACGGTCAAGTCAACTTATAGACTAATCTGGGCAGCAGGCAATTCAGAGGTAGAAGGTGAAGGAACAGAAGATGACAACAGATACTTTAAGGGAATATGGTGCAATTTGGTTCCTTCCAAGGTAGCAGCATTGGCGTGGAAGATTGGGTTGCAGAGATTGCCAACCATGGATAACTTAATGAAAAGAGGGGTGAATTTTCAAAATAATAGTGGTGGGCTATGCTGGATGTGCAAAGAAGAAGTGGAGTCTATAAGCCACTTATTTTTCTCCTGCAAAGTCTCTTATATAATTTGGGTGTAGTGCAATAAGTGGCTGGGTATTGATAGCACAGTGCTCCCGCAAAATGAAATGTGCCATTTTCTCCAACACGTGCAAGGGAGACAAGGAAAAAGGATTGATGAGTTATGGAAGGTTACCTGGTTTGCTACAATATGGAGTATTTGGTTACTAAGGAACTCAATTCTTTTCAGAGGAGGTGATATTGATTTACTATCTGTCATGGAACTGATCAAAATGCGGTCGTGGTGGTGGCTGAAGGCAAGAGCTAAAAACTTCAAGGCTTCTTTCTATGAGTGGAATGTGGACCCGGGTTATTGCTTGAGAATGTGCTCATAGGATACTTGATCAAGAGAGCTACTGGTGTTATTATATCTATGCATTTTCTCATTAGCTGTGGAGGGGCTAGTTAGAGACATATGTGGATTACTAAGGATTGTGAAGATGTGAAGATATTTCCTCATGTTGTAGTAGCTAGTCTCCTACTATATTTTCTTTATGGCATTTTTATTCTATCTTTAGTCAGCTAGGAGCAATTGAGCCAGGATGTAAGAAAATAATATATATAAAAGGGCTCTTTGCTTCATGAACATTTTAATTGTACTTTTTGGGTTGAAGCACCCCTTGTGCTTCCTATATATTTTATTGGCTTTCCAAAAAAAAAAAGTCTAACTTGGGTAGTTGAGTACTTGAGTTAGACTTCCTCTACTTGGCATTGTACTCAAGTGGAACCTTAGAGGCCTTCGTTGTGGGGTTGTGCTCCTTTCGTGTGTACCTGAGTCAGAGAGACTTTTTTTTTGTTGGATTTTCTTTTCCGAGCTCTTTTGTGTGATCTGGACCACTAGGCAAGTGAGCTCTAATACCACTGTTGGGTAAAAATTAAAGGAGATGATTTAAACTACGGGGATCATCCACATTGAGATTTTAAAGAACAAACCACAAATGAGTTGGACGCAACATCTTTCACCCAAAACCTTAAGGCATTACGTGTATGAGTCATCTCACTTATAAACTGCTCAAACTTGTTCTTATCTTTCAAAGTGGGGAACTTACTCACACTTGATATCACAACAATCTCCCCCTCAAGTGTGATACCATCTCAAACAAAAGCCAAGGCATTCAAATACTTGCACCGCCGTCAAGCTGATCAACAAGACTTGCCAACTCTGATACCACTTATTGGATTTAGATGTGTGCAGGTCCAAACGTGGCAACGGGTCGAGGAGAATGGCTAGAGAAGGCTGGAGAAGAAACTCAACCCAAAAACCTCAAGACAATTGGAATTACAACTCTCCAGCTTATAAAACATTCAATTTGTCCTTAACTTAGCAATGTGGGATTTCTTTCTTATATTTTCATCATTCCCCCTCAAGTTAGGCTAACTTGGGTAGTTAAGTACTTGAGTTAGACTTGCTCTACTTGGGCTTGTACTTTTTTTTTTCGTCAAGTTGGACTTGCACTCAAGTGGAACCTTAGAGGCCTTCGTTGTGGGCTTGTACTCATTTGGTGTGAACATGAGTCTTAGAGGCGGGCCTATTTTTTTCTTCTTCTAAGCCCATTTTTTCCCGGGCTGCTTTATTTGGATCTGGGCCACTAGGAAAGTGGGTTCTTCCACTGTTGAGCCAAACTAAAGGAGATGTATTAAACTACTGGGCATCATTCATATTGGGTTTTTAAAGAGCAAATCATAAGTGAGTTGGACACCAAATCTTTTACACAAAACTTTAAGGCATTACGTTTACGAGACCTCTCACTTATAAATTGCTCAAACTTATTTTTATCTTTCAATATAAGACTTACTCACATTTGATATCACAACATGCAATTTAATCATGATTGTTGGTATATACTGTATGGGTGAATGAATCGAATTTTCAGACATTGTTTGTGGATGATTTTAATTATATGTAATGGCATCAATTTAAATTTTAAACTCTACGATAAATACACTGCAAATAGTATACCAATCAACTCTGTGAGACACCTTTTCCTATTTATAGTATTGTAGAAAGTACAGGGAATTGAATAGTTTAAAAACTGTATATTAGGTATATTGTTTTTTTCTTCATCAGGTTTTCCCGGGCAAGGGGTTTTTCCTGGTAAGGTTTTAATGAGGCTTGATTTTTTTAATCTGTCTTCATGGAGGTGGTGGGTGGTGGGCTAGCTTATTAATAGGGGATTCCTTTATGTTATCTTGTTCAAGTTTATTTTTTCTTGTTGTTTTTTCTCTCTTCTTCTGTTTCTTCTACTTGTATTGAGTTGAAGTACCCCTTGTATTTCATTTCAATATATTCCATATGACTTATAAAAAAATGGTATATTGATTTTTATGTGCATGACCCCATTTTTAGGATTTAAAACTCTTTCTCTGCTGGGGAACGTGATGCAATTTTCAAATGAGTCATATTTGATTGCAATGCTACTACTTATTATGTGGTTTGAGATCACTTGTGAATATATATAGATATCATGCATTCTACAATTATTTTACTCTGTTCTATATATAATTGTTTTGAGATCACTTGTAAATATATATAGATATCATGATAGTTAATGTTTCTTTTTTAACTGTTGAGTACAAAACTATATATATCATGATAGTTAATGTTTCTTTTTTAACTGTTGAGTGCAAAACTAATTGGAAATGCTATACTTTTTAGAGTTCATGACTGAGTCATGAATTTTGGGCAAGAGGAATTAGATTCCTATGCAAGAGCTCTCACAAATTGTTGTGTGTGATTACCACCAAGGTGAAGTCATACGTTTTAGATTATGAAAGTTTATTTGTAGTTTGAAGAATGTCTCTTGTTATTATGTGCTATTGCCATCCTAAAGGTGGGTTATTCTATGGTCTAGAAATTTATCTATCCCATGAAGATAAATTTTTAAACTAAATGTATGCTAACTGAGTAGCTTATTCTTGAGTTTTATAGATGATGTTGTCTGTCTGAAGAGAATAGATTTTCGAACTCAATGTATGCTCATTGAATAACTCATATGAGATTCTAACCTTGGTTGCAACCTAGGTTTGCGCATTCCGCCCATAGAATAATGTTTGATGGTGTTGGCCTCATCATGACAGAATGTGTTAATTAAAGCTATATCTTGCTCATATTATTTGTTTTAATGCATTCTATGTGAATATTTGTTCTGCTTACATTGAGATCCTGACTGACTCTAAATGAAATAGAAGCAAGACTGTGAGTTTTCATTAGGGATTGCTAACGTTGATGTTGCATTGCTTGAAAAAAAAACTTGTCATCAATGCACATAGTACACCTGATGAGAAGGAGAAATTGGCTAAGTATGAGAGGACAAACTGTCTTAGTTTGTATGCTATTAAGAGGATCATTTATAAACATTTGATCAGTGGATTGCCTGAAAAGGAGAATGCTGAAGATCTACTTACCATTGTAGGATAGAGGTACTAGGTATATGTTAACGTTCAATTTGGATGTTTAATGAAATAGCTAAGTGATATGAAATATGATAATATTTGGGGTATGTAAGGGGGTTCATTATGAAGATAGTTCATGACCAAACCAAATTGAAATATCATAGCATTGACTTAAATTGAAGAATGCGTGTTGGTGTTGACCTCATCATGATAGCTTGTTTTAATTAAAGCTATATCTTGCTCATATTATTTGTTTTAATGCATTCTATATGGATAACTGTTTTGCTTCCAATGAGATCCTGGCTGACTCTAGATGAAATGGAAGCAAGACTTAGAGTTTTCATTAAGGATTGCTAACGTTGATGTTGCATTGCTTGAAAAAAAAAAAAACACTTGTCATCAATGCACAGAGTACACCTGATGAGAAGTAGAAATTGGCTAAGTATGATAGGACAAACTGTCTTAGTCTGTATGCTATTAAGAGGAACATTTATAAACATTTGATCAATATATTGCCTAAAGAGGAGAATGCTAAAGATCTACTTACCATTGTAGGATAAAGGTACTAGGTATATGTTAACATTGGATTTGGATGTTTAATGAAATAGCTAAGTGACATGAAATATGATAACATTGAGGGGGTGTAAGGGAGTTCATTCTGAAGATGGTTCAAGACCAAACCAAATTGAAATATCATAGCATTGACTTAAATGATAATTTTATTGTGTCTCATGCGTTAAACAACCTTTGTTGAATTCACACAAATCAAAACAGCCCATAATACCTTTGGTGAGAAGTGTACCATCAATGATTTCATTACTAAGTGTGTGGTTGAGGAAGAGAAACTGAAGAAAGAAAAGAGTGATTTACGCCTTCCGACTTTTCATGCTAAACCCCATTCTGATGAGAGTAATTGGAAGCATAAGAAAAATTATCCTAATGCAGTAATGCATCTCATAAGAATCTTGATTTGAGGAAACCAGATAACGGGTCAGAATCACAATGTAGGATGTCCTAATCCTCTTGTCTTCAAGAACTCATCTTGGTGCTTTTGGTGTAAACGAAAGGGGCATAGGAAAAATGATTGTCGTTCTTTAAAGCTTCGTTGGAGAACAAAGAGAATTACATCTGAAGGTAATCGTTTAGATTTTGTCTGTTTTGGGTCTAACTTAGTTGATGTTCCCATTATTCCTGGTGGCTTGACAGTGGTTCCACAACCCATATTGCTGTATCCTTACAAGGGCTCATAAACCAAAGGAGACAAATTTTGAGGGAAAGAAAACTCAGGGTAGGAAATGATCTTGAAGTAATAGTGAAGATATTGAGAGATATTAGCTTAGTTTTAGGAACTGGTTTTGAGCTTATTTTGAAAGATACATTTTATGTACTATCTGTTAAGAGGAATTTGATTTTTGTATCTTGTTTCGATAGGCTTGCATTTCATTTTTATTATGGAAAATGAATTTGATGTTGAATTCTCAAGTTGTTGGAAATGAAATCTTTTTGGATGGTTTATATAATTTGTCTTTGGATTTTGATAATATTTGAATGTTAGAGCTCCATTGCTAAAAGGTCTAAAATTAGGGGGAAATCTTCTTTAATGCGGCACAAGCGTTTAGGTCATATCTCTAAGGAGAGAATGGAAATATTAATTAGAGATGATGTTTTGCCTTCGTTTGATTTTAATGAATTAGGGACTTGTATGGATTGTATTAGATGAAAATTTACTAAGACCAAAAAGAAGGGTCAACTAGAAGTTCAGATCATTCATACATATATAAGTGGACCTATTTCCCCTCCAATTTGTGGAATAATTGTTTTGTCCCTTTCATTGATGATTTTTCCCGATATGGCTATCTTTATTTGACTAAGGAAAAATCTGAAGCGCATGAAAAATTCAGAATTTTGAAAATTGAGGTTAAAAATCAACTAGGAAAAGTGATTAAGATTGTGAGGTCTGACCGTGGTGGAGAGCATTATGGTAGGTATGATTCTACTGGACAACATATAGGGCCTTTTTCCAAATACTTGCAGTACTTGTGGAATAGTTCCTCAATACACCATGTCTGGTAGTACAGAACAAAATGGTGTAGCCGAAAAGCGAAACCGCACACTTAAGGATATGATGAGAAGCATGATGAGTAGTTGTAACTTACCATAATTCTTGTGGGGTGAAGCGTTGAAAGTAGCCCTCTACACACTTAACAGAGTTTCTAGTAAATCAGTTCCAAAAACACCTTTCGAGCTTTGGCCAAGAAGAAAACCCAGTTTGAGCCATCTTCGTTCCTGGTGTTGCCCTGCAAAGGTTAAAATATATAACCCTTTTGAGAAAAAGACTGGCCCCAAAACTTGTCGTTGGCTTTTCATTGGATATTCAGATCGCGCGAAAGGGTACATGTTATTTTGTTCTGGTAGAGGTAGTAAAATTGTGGAGTCTATGCATGCAAAATTTCTTGAGCTTGATGTAGCTGAGCCTGCCATTGCATATTATAATTTTGATTATCTTATGCTTGATGTTATAACCATATCCCTACCTGTTTTTTATAATACTAGTTCATCCACTACTGATGATAATATGGTTGAATCACCTATTGATAATGCTAGTTCATTTGAGAATGTGGCTGAACCACCTGTTTATAATATGGTTCAACAACCTGTTGGGAATGAGTTTGGTCCTTCTGTTGCGGTTGAAGTTGCACAACTTAATGAGGCAGTTGATTAAATTCATATTAGAAGGTCAGTTAGACAGAGACTACCTGCTATCACTAATGATTTTGTGGTTTATCTTAGTGAGGATGCATATGATATTTGTGATATTGTTGATCCTAAGAATTATCAAGAAGTTATTACCTGTTATTGAGAGAGCCACGCCTCATGACAGGAAAAACAAATTAAGTTGAGCTACAGGTTTCAGAACATAAGAGAAGATAGAATAGAGCAAAAAGAAACTATCATGTCACTTCAACTTGGCATGGTACACTCATTCCAGAAACAACAACAGCTAGCAACCCCTTATATTCTCAAAGCCGCTTGTTGAAAGGTTTCTACCACTCTACTCTTGAATCCCTTTCAAGATTCAATTGTAGTACAACAAAGAGTTATATCGTATCCACAGGGAATTGGAAATACAACATCGTTCTTTAGCAAAATTGCTTAAGCAATAGATTCACAATTTTTGTTTAGAGATTGTTCTTAACTAGAAACTAATAGCACATGTAAAAGTGAATAAGCGAGAGTTTAAACGGATTGAAAACAATTAGAGAAAATTGTTGGAGTTGGAATTCACCGATTGACTCTACGCACTCTAAGACTTCACACATAAATTTTGTCCTATGATTGGTTCCATCACACCATTTCTTATCTTACTACACGGTCTCCCTATGCGAAGATTATCGTCTTCCTAAGTTAACCCTCAATCTCTTGGTTGATTAACAAAGCAAGAAGCATTAAGCATAGATGTTATTTTGACTAATGATCCAATCCTACCTCTAGACCTTAGATTCATTAGATGATATTTACCTAGATTCGATTCAATTAGCTAGTTCTCACTAAATGTATCAAATCCATTTTCATTTCTTCGATGATCAAGCCAAAACAAGCATTAAGAACAAAGTAAAATCATTGAAACCATCCATAGATACAAAGATTCATATATATAGATCATAGTGAGTGCATCAAAGCCAAAAGGCTACAACCAATCCCAACAAAAAGAGCTTAGCTATCCATTTTCATGGATGCTTAAAGGCTTACAAGAAGAAACTAGGAAGAGATGACGATCCCATGCTGACGTCGGCGTGTCTCCAGTTCGGTGGACGGCGCAAGGACCTTAGACTTCCTTCTGCTCTTCTTTCATGCGTGTTTTCTATCTTTGGGTTGTGTTCTTTATATTCTGTTTTTCACTCTCTGCTTCAAATGTGTTTGGGTCTTTTATAGAATTTTGCTGTCGAGATTGCTCCAAGGTCGCTTCAAGCATCTTCAGGACAACTTTCTTTGTGGGGAAGAATTCTTCACCGCCATACTTCCTTCCTTTTCCGCTTCAAGCAAACTTCAAGCATTCTCCAATAGAAAAAGAACATCTTACTGTAAAATGATTGCTTGAAGCAATCTTGGAGTAGTAAGCAATCTCCCTTCTGTAATTCCTTTGCTTCAAGCAAGCTTCAAGCTTCAGGAAATCTTTACTTCTGTAATTCCTTTGCTTCAAGCAAACCTCAAGCTTCAAGTCATCAAATCTTCAATCTCTGATATGTTCTCATAATTTACAACTTCAAACAAATCTTCATATCATAACTCATTCCTACATAAAGAATGTGAGAGTTAGCACTTGATCTCTACACAAAACCTCTAACCACTAAATCTTTACAATTGGAGGTTAATTTGAACACTATTTTACATTTCTAAACTAGATAAATGCCCACAAATGATATAAAAATTAAGTAAATGTGGCACTTATCACCGCTCCAGACCCAAGACATTACAATGGCAAAAGTAGCCCTGATTTACCTTTTTACAGTATACGATATTTCCCTCAAGGGACACCCATCTGAATGTAGTAAACTGGTTCCCTTTCCCATCCAAAGAACGAAGCCTTGAAATATTTCATCTTTGATTTCAACCAAAGCCACAATCTGAATTTGATTAAATCCAAAACAAAATCTGTATTGGGCTCTTCTCCCTTGAAATATAGTTTCTCAGCAGCCATATGCTCCAAATAATTGTAAACCAGATTACTTTCCATAACATTGACATCTTTTTCCTTTTCCCCAATAATGAAAACATTTGGAAGCCATACCATTTATAACAACAAGCAACCCAAACACTATAGGATATTTTGCGAGAGATGAACAGAACCAGCTTTAATTTCGTAATTAAGAGAAGAAAGATTTTATTTTTTTAAATATAAATTTCATTAGATTTTAATTATTATTAAATATGACATAGATTATGTCAGCAAGTGATTGCATACTACTAAATATGATTGTCGGAGCTCCACCCTCCGGCGAGGATAAAAGCCCCATTTGATATAAACGCTGGAGTATATCACTAATTATTTTTCGATTGATGGACTAAAATCGAATTCATATACAAATTTGATTTGATGATTAATCCAAAAAAAAAAAAATGTTTTCTCCAACAAAACAAAACGGGTCTTAGATATTTTCGCGGAAAAAGGAGAAGGAGAAGCATCCCGACCACGAATTACGCAACACACGCACATACACTCCGAACTGAACCCTCTTTCTTCATTCATTCGTTCCCTGTTTTTGCTCAACAACAACCATGCTCCTCAGAGCAGCTTCCTCTTTCTCTCTTCTCAACTCCAATGGCGGCGACCATCTTCTCCCCCCTCTGTTTTCCTCTTCCGTTTCACCCAAAACCTTTCTCCCCTGCGCCACCAAGGGCTCCAACAACCGCCCCCTAACCGGCGTCGTTTTTGAACCCTTTGAAGAGGTCAAGAAGGAGCTCGACCTTGTTCCCACTGTTCCTCAAGCTTCCCTTGCTCGCCAGAAGTTCGTAGATGAGTGTGAGGCTGCGATTAACGAGCAGATCAAGTGAGTCCCTCTATAACCCTCTTTCAAAGTTTTCTTCTTTAGTTTCTTTAACTTCAAAAAATCAAACTTTTTTGTGTTTTTTGAAGTTTTAGTGATAACCCATTTCTAATTTGTCAACAAAATTTAATGGCTATGAGATTCAATGTTTATCTGTTTCTGGGTCTATGTTGTTTTGTTGGGTTTGAATTTTCATTTGCTTGGTTCTAATTTATGTTTTTTTTTTTTTTTGCAGTGTGGAGTACACTGTTTCGTATGTTTACCATGCAATGTTTGCCTACTTCGACAGGGACAATGTTGCGCTTAAGGGTCTTGCCAAGTAATCAATTTATTTGGTTATCTTTGGGTTTTGTTCATTATTTTGATTTGTCTTGTCAGGAGTGGTTAATGATTGTGATGATTACAGGTTTTTCAAGGAGTCAAGTATGGAGGAAAGGGAGCATGCTGAAAAATTGATGGAGTATCAGGTATAGATTACAGTTTCTAATCACATAGAATATGGTGTATTGATAAAAGATGTCAGCTTTCAGTCTTGGATTTCAAAAAGTATGTTCAATTCTTTTTCTGTGTGTTAATTTAACTTTCAGAACAAACGGGGTGGGAGAGTGAAGTTGCAGTCTATAGTGATGCCTCCTTCTGAGTTTGAACATGAGGAAAAGGGAGATGCGCTATATGGTTAGTGTGTCTCTTCATTTTATTTTTTTGCTTGTTTTGTAATGTAAAATAGTATAACTTCTCTTTTGATGCATTTTGGTTTGAATGTTTTAGTTTGTTGAGTCTTAAAAATTTAGAATTTGAAAACATTGGGAGATCATGAGTAACAACTAGCAAGTACATAATAAAATGCCTAAATGAATAAGATTCTCGGCAACTCCTCGATCACTTTATTCCAATTGCATATTTTTTTCAGTATCATGTTCCTTCAATGATGCTTCCTAATCTTCAGCCCGATCACTTTGATGAAATATTCTATAAAATAAAGTCTGTGTGCATTTTACCTTTATCTTGTTTGCTAGATTGTTTGGATCCACGGACAAGCCTCATAGAATCACTTCTCCTTCCACAAAAGCTACTTTTCCTGTACACATCTCTCTCTAACACTACTCATAGTAGCTTTTCCTTTACTTGCATCTCTTTCAATGATAAATAGGTCAAACCCACTTTCTGTTGGGAAGTACATTGTTTCTGACTAAAACTTTGAATACAAATAAAGAACTATGCAACACATGATGTAAAACAACCTTGCATTCAAAGCTTTTGCTTTACCTGATGATCTTCTCTGGTGAATTTTTTATATTTGGCACTAAATGTATTTTTCCTTTTCTTTTTTGCTGCAGCAATGGAACTTGCTCTGTCATTGGAGAAGCTAACAAATGAAAAGCTCCTTAACTTGCACAGTGTAAGTCAAGTTTTTATTGTCTTGGCTTTGGATTTACGGCATCTGTCGTATTTCAGTTTGCTTCATTCTGTGTTTACTTCGATGTTGTTATAAAGGAAAACCATTTCTTTGAACTTTTTTGACAGGTTGCCTCAAAGAACAACGATGCGCAGTTGACAGATTTTATTGAAAGCGAGTATTTGGGTGAACAGGTATATAGTAGTTTGGGGTTGCAATGATGGAAACTTTTTACTTATTGGCTACAAGCAGAAGAGTTGAATGCAATTTGTAGATGGTAGCAAGGAAGATTTTGTGAGGATCTAAACTTTGCACTTCTTTTGTTTTATGGTAGGTGGAATCTATTAAACAAATCTCGGAGTACGTTGCTCAGCTTAGAAGAGTTGGCAAAGGACATGGTAAGAATTTCTAATTCAGCTATCATAAGCAACTTAGTAGAATTTATGAATATTCTTTGTGCTTTCAAAGAGAGAAATTATAGTCTCTATAAGGATTAAAGAAATCTTGATGTTATGTTTTACTTCATGGCTTCAACTTTCAGGTACCTGGCACTTCAATCAGATGCTGCTCCAGGACGGAGTTGCTGCTTGATGATTTACACTTTCGATCTCACCCCTTTCTTGTTAGTCTGTCCGTTTGAGGATTGAACTTTGGTTTAAAAATGTCATCAATATCATGTGGTTCATTTATTGGTTGATCATGACTGTTGGTAAATCTTCTAATACAAGCGTCTAATAGAAGAAATATTGTGTTAAAAAGAGAACGTTTCTGCCCGTTCCATTTTATGATAAAAATAAAACGTTTTTAGAGAAACTGTATATTGTGCAATGCGTTTCTATATTTTCGTTGAATTTTTTTAGGAATTTGGAAATTCTCTAACCGAGGTGATCAAAATTTGAGGGAAAAAGATAAGTTAATCATGATTAGAAGTTTCAAGAAGACATTTGAATAGAGGTAATTGAAAGTCAAGGGAAAATGAAGCTATTTCTGTATGCACTATTTTGTAACATAATTTTAGGCTTAATTGCACATTTGCTCCCTCATCTTTCATCATTGTGCGAAATCTCTCCCCCATGTTTAAAATGAGCAATTTTGATCCTACTTGTTTTTAACGTGAGCAATAGTAGTCCTTTCGTCAATCTGCCGTAAAAAAGCTAACGGAACTCGCTGATGTGGACTCATTAATTGACGTGGCAGTCCATATCAGCACTCCACTTGGATAAATAATTTAATAAAATTTTAAATTCCTAATCCAATTACTAATTTAAAAATAATAAAACAAAACCTTAAAAAAAACTTATCTTTCCATCAGTGCCTCACGCTTCCGCTCTCTCCCTTTTCTTCTTCTCTCTCCATTATCGAACTTCAAATTGGGCAAGGAATCGCCATTAGACGAAACTTCAAGGGAAGAAGCATACGAAACAAAGGGTAATGACCCGAACTTTAACTTTAGTTCTTGTTGTTGAACGAAAGCGTTGACACTGCTACTGTTGTCGTTTCCTTCAATCGGAAACCCATACCTGCGCAAATCGTCATTGAGGGCAGCGACGCTATTGTAGTGGAGTTGGGCGGCGGCGGGGTAGTGATTTTCGGGGGCACGAGGAGGGGGAACAGGTTATGGGGCAACCCGAAGAAGTTTGGCGGGTAAGGGGAAGGGGGAGTGTGTGACCATGTAGGAAGATGATGATGAAGATGAGACTGGGGATGATCGAGACCGTTGGATTGCCATGGAGACGCGACGACGGGGATTGAAGGGCCCATAAACCATGGGTTTCGGTTTTGTTGCTAAAGAAGATGAAATTTGGGGTGGGGTAGATGGTGGTGGTGCGTGGGTTTGGAGGTGGTGAGGTGGGTTGGGGTTGTGTTTCTGGATTCTGGAATTATTGTGTGGTTTTGGGTTTTCAATGGTGGAGAGGGAAGAGATGAGGAAGGTTGAGGGGAGCGTTCTCTTTTTTTTTTTTTCTGGGTTTGCTGGTTCTGGCATTCCTGTCTTTGTTTATGGTTTTTCTTTCCTGGTGATGAGGAAGGAGGTGAAGATTGTTCCAGCCAAGAACATAGAGATAAGGTATAGTACCTAGAGTGAGAGGATTGCACAAGAGAGAAAATCTGTAAGGCCCTATTTTGATTAATAAAATTATTTATCTTGAATAAATAATTAGGTGTGACTTGTTAGTGATTGGTGAATGTTCTTGGTATATTGAAGTGTATAATATTATTATTGTTGAAATAATAATATTTGATTGATAGAAGATAATTAGTTTTGAAGGGTTATGACCTTAAATTGAAGGGCTTCAAGTTGCTTGGAGGCCAAGCTTTGTGCCATAGCTGAGTTTGATGAGGACTGAAGGAAGGGAGACCTTTGGTTGACTTGTAATGCTAGAATCAAGGGGATAATGGGGGTTATGTTCCCTTGATTAATAGAAATCAGTTTTCATGGAGAGGATTAAGAGCTAATAATGAGCATTGAAAGCTTTGTCTCCATTTGAATTTCAAGTTTTTTGTGAATTCTTTGAGGGAGGGTGTTGGCCGCAAGTTTATTAGGGTAAAGGGGGGCAGATTTTCTTCTCTTACCATAGACCATAAGCTAAGTTAGTAGCCTACTCTCACACTTCCTCATCATTCTTCATTTTCTTTGCAAAAAGAGACAAGAAAGAAGTGAGAGAGAGAGAGAGGGGTCGGATTTGAGAAGAAGAAGAAGGAGAAGAAGAAGGAGAGGAGAACGTGTAAGAACAAGGGAGAAGGAGAGAGCTTCAGCAAGGAGGGGAAAGGAAGATTCATTCTCTTCAAAGACCATTCACCTTCATCACCTTCCTTCTCAATCACCAAACTTAAGGTAAGGGCTGGTCTTAGGATTTGGGTAGAATATTAGGGACTTGTTGCCATGAATTGTTGTGAAGAGAATTTGATCTTAAGGGTTTGCATGAGGGTTTGGTTGTGGGATAGCTTGCTGGACTTTTATGATCATGATGCTTACTGGATTGTGCCATGAGATACCATGTGTTATTGTTTCACTATTTGCTATACTTGCCATAGACCTTGATGCTTTGTGAAGATCCCATGCAATACTTGCTAAGTTTGGCATGAAATTTATTTGTCCAACGTGATGATTGAGATGTGTTAGGTTCTGAAATCTTTTCTTAGGGTGATTCCACATGAATATATGACGTTTTGTTGCTAGAAAATGGCTTTGAAACCTTGCTCTTGCATCTTCGAAATTTTAATTTAGGGCAGAAGTGACCCTTCCAGTTTTCTGTACTGGACAGCGGACTTCATGGCCCAATATCACCTATTTTTGGTCTTCATATGAAAACATGGTAAACTAGGAAGTTGTATATTTTCGAATTAGCTTTCTAGGCGTATAAAGAATAAAATTTTTGGTTAATTAATGAGGTCTGGAGATCGGTTTTAGTGACTCATACACCTGCTGTTTTCCCTGTACCGAACAGCGAGCTTCAGAGCCTAATATCACATATTTCTGGGTTTCAAATGAAAAAGTGTTATACTAGAGAGTGGTAGATTTTCGAAATAGCCTTCCAGGCATCTATAGTATGTCATATTCGGTTGAGAATTGAGTTCGGGAGATCGTTTTTAGTGATCGTTGTTCCTGCTGTTTTTTTTAGAAAATGAATATGACATTTGTTTTCAGAAAACTTGAATCTACTGGTTATTGGGTTGGATGTTCTTCTGAATTTGGAATATCTAATTTACTGGTATTGTATTGATGTATTTTGTTATTGGCTGGATTATTCTGTAAAAAGGATCGCTCATCTAGCTGTAATTCCCTTTGTGAATGTGATTATTTTTGTCGTACTTTTATTCGACGTAAGATGTAAGACTCTAGGATTGACATTAGAGCCATAAAAACCAAGAGAATGAGACTTAATGAGATTTAACTCGCTTGCAAGTAAACTTAATTAAACGGACATAGGTCGGTGTAGACTATGGTCCATGACCATGAGAACGATGGGCTTGCACGCGAGGGAGATTTGTGGATTGACTGTGTTGGTCTCCACGTGATAACCATGATTGAGTCATGAGATAGGGATTGACTGTGTTGGTCTCCCTGAGATTTGTGGATTGACTGTGTTGGTCTCCATGTGACTTGGGTCGACTGTGTTGGTCCCCTTGTGATTGTTCATCTGCGGATGTTCGAGATTGGCCAAGGGGTTTTGGTGGGTTGTGTGAAGTGAGGAATCTGTTAGCCTAACTGACTAACTATTGATGAAATCCCATAAGAGACATTAATCTTTATAAGGGTTGATTACTGATTATTATTTGTTTTTGATGTTGACCTGACCCTGCTTGTTTGTTATTTGTCTTATTTGGGGGGGGGGGTAGATGGTCGTGAGGGTGTCGATGACGCCGAAGACCTGGAGATGAAACTCCATGATATGGAAGAGGACTCGGCCTGGACGACCGACACGTCTGGGGCTCGCCGAGTATATGTTGGTGACATCAGGCTCACCGTAGAAGACAAAGATGGCGTTCCAATGGAGGTGCAGACGATGACTGGAAGAATCATCATGCCGTATCCGCCACCACGGTTTTCTCAACCAGTTGACGATGGTTCAGAAGCTGATTCGACGGAGTCGGATCCATCTGAGGAGGACGACGCTGAGGTTCAAGCACCAGCAGAGCCGGAGGCAGTGCCAGTTCAGATGCCAATGGAGGAACCAGAGTTTGTAGACGACGAAGCAAAGGACAACCAAATTCCTGAGGCGCCAGTGAAGAAGCGTCGCAGAAGTGAGGTTCCGTCGGAAGCTGAAGTCGTGGAGATATCCAGTGACGAGGAAGACTAGTGGAGTGCTATTTATGGGGTTTCCGGGGAGAGATGTTGAACTTTATTATTTTACCTAGTTTTGCCAGACTACTTATGGTTTTGTCGTTTCAGAAGCAATGAGTTACAATTTTGAGTACTCAGTTATTTTATTTCATACATGGGTGTGAGAACTATTTACATCTTTTGAATGCAAGTTTTATTTAAGTTGAATTATTTAAGGTTTTGCGTTTTCGATTATTTCCGCGAGTTTTGGAAAGGTTAAGTTCAAGAGTTTCGAAATCAATGAACCTTTGTCATTAATTGAAGATTAATTAAATGAACAGCGAAAATTCTTTGTGAAAATACACGTGATTGGTTACCGTGTGACACTCGAGAAATCGGGGCGTTACAAAATCTAGAGAGACGAATGTGTAACTGCCTAGAGAGAGAGTGTGTAACCGCTTAGAGAGAGAAAATAACTGAATTGAGAGTTTGTTATTGAGTAAATGAGCCAAGAGCCCTTTACATGTGATAACCGCTCCCTATTTATAGGCTAGGGGCTGAGCCTTGCGAGTTTAGCTACTACTATTGGGCAGGTTGGGCCTTGCGGGGGAGGCCCAACTCTGAGCTTGCGTGACCGTCACGAGGCGGGAAGCCCTGGGCGAGGCCCCCTGGGGAGCTCGCCCAGTCCACAAGACACCGAGCTCGAAGCATGAGAGCTAAGTGTGTCTTTAAGAATGAAGTTACCAATATTAAATAAAAGTTAGCCCTGAGAAATAGAGTAGATCACCAACGTGGCGTGAGGTGAATACAAATTTTACTTTACAAATTTTCCAAGTCCACAAATCCACAGGTGCACTTGTGGCGACGGAGACAAGCCCGCTCGCCTTGCAACATTGGCGAGTGCCCGTGGCACGTGGGGGTCACGCATGATGTGTTAGTTGAATCGCAAAGGTCAGCGAATCTTCAGAATCTCAACCGCTGCCCACGAAACGTCCCCTATAATCATGATGAAGTCTACCCCTCTAGATTATTGGCCAACCAACCGTTGTAGCTTCTTATTTAACGCGTTGTTCACTCTTTCCAAAACTCCGCACCTTTCCCCTAAGCAATCATTTCTTTTCGTCATCAAGGGGCACGATTCCCACCACTTCTGCGAGGCATGCCCTTTCGTGAAGCACGCGCATTCTACACGCGTCCCTCTCTTCCTGCTTCCTGGATAAAAGAAGGAGATGAAGATGATGTTCTTGAATTTTAATTTTCTAATTAGTGTTGATTGTTAGTTTTAGGGTTAGAAATTAAGTTAGTTTAAATTTTGGGGGCTTAATTACAAATAAAAATATTTTTTTTTAAATTAACTCGTCATTTAATGAGATGATGTGGCATGTCCACACAGACCCAAAACTGCCAACTGGGCACGGCGGCCGGAGGCAAATCGGCGGCAAGGACGGTTTCCAAGCAAAAAAGATAGTCTGAGGGTGGCGCTAGGAAGATTCTCCAGCAAGGAACGGAAATCAAATCTCGCTTAAAGTTCAAGGACGATTTCCAGGTTTAACCCTTAAAAAAAGTACATTGGCTACAAAAGTAAAAAATAAAATGGCATATAACAAAAGTCACGCGCGCCTGGGTAATTCCACTAGTTAGTCAATATAGAAACTAAATGGTTCAAAATTTCAATTTTGATAGATTTTTTTGTGGTACATCGTAAAGATAAATTGCACCCGCCAGGAATCAATCCCTGGACCTCCCATACCCAACACATATCCCTCAACTCCTACCACTTAGAGCATCTCCAATGGAGTCCTTATTTTGGGACCTTAAAATAAGATCCGGATCTTCTTAGATCCCACCATTGGAGTTATCCTACATGACATGAGATCTTAGTTTTTGCTAAGATCCGTGCCTTAGCTCAGGTACTCTCAAAACTGGGATCTTAAATAAAATAAATTTTTTTCTCTCTCATTCAATACCAGAACCAAAGTGAAAATGGGGAGGGAAAGAAACTGAATCACTTTCATTAACAAATGATATACAAAGTACAACCATTACAACTAGATCACTTCAGATTCAACTTCAGAAAATAGAAAAATCAACCCCTAAAATTAAAACCTAAAAAAAAAACCTAGATCTACCGAGCACCTTCACTGATCTGCCATGAAAGAGAGTAGATGGTCCAGATCATAGAAAGGAGGTGTGGTGGATGAACGAAGGTGTGGTAGAGGAGAGGAGGTGAAGATGTAGTGCGGTGATGTTGGAGAGTACCAGAGAGAGAATAGCGAGGTGGCTGGAGAGAAGACCGGAGAAAAGATGAACAGAAGTGCGGTGGAGGAGTGTGGCGGCGGCGACAGGTTGAGAGAGATGAGAAGAGGAGAATAGGAGAAATTAGGGTTTGTGTGTGCAGGAAAGAAAGAGAGAAGAAGGAAGAAATGATGGTGGGTTTGGCCGGTGAAGCTCAAATGGAGAATATATCCCTATTCGCATTAACCGGCTCAACCGGTAACGGTGCAGACCATTGGGCCTTGGTTGACCGAATGGGCCGGTCATTTTTTGCTCGTTTGGGCCATATTTTTGAAAATTTTCATTTTTTTTTTGTCTTTTCCACCTTCAGGATTTCAAAAACTGCATTTCAGCCCATTAAGCTGTTATTTTTCATTTTTCAGCCCATAATACACATGAATTTAAAGAATATGATGTTGAATTTAGGGTTAATCATCTAATCGGTCCCTGTCTTTGTCTCGCCGTCTGAAATTAGTCCCTCCCCGGAAAATTTGCAAATCCGGGTCCTCTCGTTTGCAATTTGTGTGGAGCAGGTCCTCGCCGGAGCCTGGAGCTCCGGTGAACGGTGATTTGGCTAGCCGACTGGGACTACTTAGCTGACATGGCAAGAAAAAATAAAAATAAAATAAAATCATTTACATGTAAGTTTTATTAATATAATTAACAAAAATAAAAGAAATTAATTAACACTTATCTTTAATTTCAAAAAAAAAATAACACTTATCTTTCACTAATAAAAAACAACAAAAACGTCTTTACATAATTCATCTTCTTCTCTTTCAAATTTTTTTTATCTTCTGCTTTCATCTTTCCTGAACCCTAATCCTCTATCTTTCTTCCCATAGCCACCAACCATTTTCTCCCCTTAATCCTTCAGCCGCCACCCATTCCTCTCCCCTCACCTTCAAAAACCTTTTCCTCTTCCTGAACCCATCATCTCTCGCTAAGACCAAACCAAAACATTCACCATCGTGGTCGGATCCACCCCCATGGCAACCTTAAAAACTCTAACAAAGCCATGGTTGAATGACCGTGGTGACTTCGACAGAGCCACCACCAACAGCAAACCCAACAACAGAGATGAATGCGTGGAGGCCTCGACCTGGGTTCGTCAGTGGTGAGGATATCTTGATCTGAGTTCGATTGGTTTCGATTTGGCTTGATCTGGGTTCATTTGGTTCGATTCATGTTCTCTTGGTATCAATCTTACTCGATCTGGCTTGATTTGAGTTTGGCTACGACGAGGTAGATCTGGGTTCTTCTTCACTCGTCAGTGGCTCTGGGTTCTTCTGGTTGTTCCATATGCTTTCTTCTTCTTAACTGATGCAAGTGGTGGTGGTTTCTTTGGCTGAATGGGTGTTAAATCCATTATTATGTGTCATGGATTGTGGGTGAGGTCTTAAAAGGTTCTGCTGTGGTGCTTGCTTTTCGTGTTCGATGTGGTTCATTGGTGGGAAGGCGTGACTTTGTTGTTAGTAATTTTTGAAGGGTGCTGGTGTTCAACAATTCCAGGGGTCACTCTCGCAGGGTTCTTGATGTTGCTTTAGGCTTATTTTCTACTAATTTTTGTTTCTTTATATTTAGTTCTGAATCTTGTTTCCATCTTGATGCTCTAAGATTAGTCTGGCTTACAAAAAAAAAGATTATTTGATTGGAGCCCGATCCTTCCTTTGTAAATTGTAGGGTTATTTGATTATGATGTTTTGGTTGATGTCGTGTCTGGAAATTGGGTGGTGTTG
This sequence comes from Lotus japonicus, assembly GCF_012489685.1. Classification (NCBI taxonomy): domain Eukaryota; kingdom Viridiplantae; phylum Streptophyta; class Magnoliopsida; order Fabales; family Fabaceae; genus Lotus; species Lotus japonicus. Next base: position 15,031,532 of record NC_080046.1, read on the forward strand.
CTGGGTTGGGTTGTGTTGTTCTATTGTTAGTTTTGTTCTTAAAATCAATGTTCTTGGTTATGTTGGGGTTGAGGAAGATGATATATTTTTCTGGGTTAAATTTGGTTAAGCAGCATTTTTTCTGGGTTGGAGATCATGAAGGGAAGATACTCATGAAATTTTTTTTTGTTTATTTGGAGATTAATATTTCTGAAATTAAAAAGTAAGGATTTTTTAATTAAAAATGACGTGGATAAGGACACATTAGCATTTATCTTCCACTCAGCAAACCCGCCGGAGCTCGGAGCTCCGGCGAGGACCTGCTCCACACAAATTGCAAACGAGAGGATCCAGATTTGTAAATTTTCCAGGGAGGGACTAATTTCAGACGGCGAGACAAAGACAGGGACCAATTAGATGATTAACAAAATAAGATCGGTTTCATTAACAAATGATATACAAATTACAACCACTACAACTAGATCACTTCAGATTCAACTTCAGAAAATAGAAAAATCAACCCCTAAAATTAAAACCTAAAAAAAAAACCTAGATCTATCGAGCACCTTCACTGATCTGCCATGAAAGAGAGTAGATGGTCCAGATCATAGAACGGAGGTGTGGTGGATGAACGAAGGTGTGGTAGAGGAGAGGAGGTGAAGATGTAGTGCGGTGATGTGGAGAGTACAAGAGAGAGAATAGCGAGGTGGCTGGAGAGAAGACCGGAGAAAAGATGAACAGAAGTGCGGTGGAGGAGTGTGGCGGCGGCGACAGGTTGAGAGAGATGAGAAGAGGAGAAATTAGGGTTTGTGTGTGCAGGAAAGAAAGAGAGAAGAAGGAAGAAATGATGATGAGTTTGGCCGGTGAAGCTCAAATGGAGAATATATTCCTATTCGCATTAACCGGCTTAGCCGGTAACGGTCCTGACCTTTGGGCCTTGGTTGACCGGATGGGCCGATCATTTTTTGCTCGTTTGGGCCATATTTTTGAAAAATTTCATTTTTTTTTGTCTTTTCCACCTTCAGGATTTCAAACACTGCATTTCAGCCCATTAAGCCGTTATTTTTCATTTTTCAGCCCATAATACACATCAATTTAAAGAATCAATATCAATATCAATATATATTAGAAAAGAAGAACTTCCATAGTGACGTGTCAGCACTAGATTAATTCTTAGTGACGTGTCAGCACCAGATTAATTCTCATAAAAATTATTCCACGTGTCAATTAGTTAGAGGATATAATTTTCAATTGATATATGTTTTAATTTTTTATATTCTAACCTAATTAATTGATATTATTTTAGAAGGTATAATTTTCAATTGATATATGTTTTAATTTTATATATTCTAAAATAATTAATTGATATTATTTTAAAAGATAAGATTTGGTCTTTTAATTTATTTTAAATTTATTTTTAGAATATATTGATTAATTTTTATTGAATTTTCGAATTTTTTATTAATTCGGGATTTTATGAGTTTTTATTGTGATTTGCTAGATTTTGTTAGTTTTTATCTATCTTTATTTAATACCATTTTTAATATTAGATTTGATTGGGATTTAGGTTGTTTATTTCTTAATTTTATTTTAATTTATCTTATTATTTATTTTAAATCCAGAAAATACTTTATTTTATTTTATATTTACTTTTAGAGTATATTAATTAAACTTTCTTAAATTTTCGGATTTTTAGTTAATTCAGGATTTTATGAGTTTTTATTGTAATTTGCTAGACTTGGTAGTTTTTATCTATCTTTATTTAGTACCTTTTTAAATTTTAGATTTGATTAGAATTTAGGTCGTTTATTTCTTAATTTTATCTTATTATTTATTTAATTTTACTTTCAGGAAATATTTTATTTTATTTTACATTTATTTATAGAGTATAATAATTAATTTTTATTGAATTTTCGGATTTTTAATTAATGCAAGATTTTATGAGCTTTTATTGTGATTTGCTAGATTTTGATAGTTTTTATCTATCCTTATTTATTATTTATTTAATTTTAATTTCATGAAATATTTTATTTTATTTTTGAGTTACATTTAGAGTATAAATGAATTTTTATGGTATTTTTATTTAATTCAGGATTTTAAGAGTTTTTTATTGTGATTTGCTAGATTTTGGTAGTTTTTATCTATCTTTATTTAGTACCTTTTTAAAGTTTAGATTTGATTAGGATTTATGTTTTTTATTTCTTGATTTTATCTTAATTTATCTTATTATTTATTTAATGCTAATTCTAAGAAAAGGGAGTTGATTTGGTGCCGAGGGTCCACAAAGCTACCATGGACACGCAAAGATTTGATAGCTGCTATTTCTACCTCTGCCACATGTCGCGATCAGGACAGGGGTATGCCGTAAGATGATGTTACGTGAAGAAGAGTTTATCATGTTGTGATTGACGGTTTGTGCCATTTCAGTTTATCCTTTGTTCGTAATTCAATCCTGGATTCTTAAATTTCACATATTTTGTGTGTTTTGATCCAAAAGTTTACAAATTTTTGCATAGACCCTTTAACGAATCATTGTTGAAGACGTAATGTTTTGATTCTGATGTAATATTTTTTCTATTGTTCTTCTTCCGCTTTTGTATTTTTTTAAACCAGATTTTAGTATAGTTTGTAGAAATCCATGCGTGTGAAGCCATTCTAAACCAGATTTTTGTATAATTTATAGAAATTTACGAAACTTAGGATAGCTTGAATTTATATTCATTTCTCAAATTTTGCACGTTTTTATTCATCATGTTTGAGCTGTGTGTATAAGCATACTATTTGCATTGTATGTGAATGATGCACAACTTACTAATTTTTTTTTAATGATGCACAGGTCAGTCAAATTGAAGAAATCATATGAAGAGCTCACATTTAATCTTCATGAGTATGTTTAGCCCATTCTTAAGGTTGGTTCATGTTTTCCTCAAACTCATTAGTTTTGCATATACTCATGTTTTAGTATGTCAATTGGGTGACTTATCTTACTTTGCTCTATATATTTCCTTAAGTTCAATTTAAATTGATTGTTAGTATAAGTTTATTGGTGAAGTAACCACAATTATTTTGGGTGGGAGAATTACTTTGTTTTTTCCTCACATATTGCTGGGGTGCGCACATATGGGGCAATACACCATTTTTTGTTTCTCTTGACTGAAATGTTCCTTTGATTTTTTGTTTCACAAGGGTTCCACCCCAAGATTAACAAATACACTAAATACAATTCTTTCACCAGAGTCCTTTCAAATTGGTGAAGGAGGGTATTTTGTTCTTCAAGACTTCATTTTGTGTTTCTGTTTCAATCTTCTTCATGAATTGATTTTGTTCTTCAACTAATTGTAAGATGTCATATGCTTCAAGGATTCATGTTTTTCTCTTCTTAATCAAAAGCAAAAGGATTGAGGAAAAGAAAATCTTATAGGGTGCAGAATATTCACTAATTGGAAAAAAAAATAACACGTGTCATTCTCAGATTAATTCTCATAAAAAAATACATTTTAAAATTTTAGATTTGATTAGGATTTATGTTGTTTATTTCTTGATTTTATCTTAATTTATTTTTGATTTATTTTTAGTGTAAAAAAAATACATTTTTAAATTTTAGATTTGATTAGGATTTAGGTGGTTTATTTCTTGATTTTATCTTAATTTATTTATTATTTATTTTTAGAGTATTAATTAATGTATCCCAAACTTTTTTTTAAAAAGAGTGAGTTTGAAAGCTATAGCTTAAGCTAATTTGTTAATATATTCCCAAATAATAATTATAATATTAATAATAATTATAATAATAATAATAATAATAATAATAATAATAATAATAATGATAACATGTGTGTGCGGATATGGGCTGGTTGGGTACTATAGTGCCCATACCCGCACCCATACCCTCTATTTTTTGCGGGTAATTATCTATATTCAACTTCATACCCATTTAGCGGTTTTTTACCCTACCCATAGTGAGTATTTTTTGCGGGTACCCTATGATTTTGAGACCCATTGTCATCCATAGATTTAGATTTTGGCAAAGATAGATAGCTTCCTGTAATGACATTGAATTGTCTAAAGGTGGAGAGCTTCGAGTTGCTACCCACGTGAGTATGGAGACAGGTACATATAATTTTTAAAAACGCGGGTATGAAGATGGTACTATAGTACCTACCCATTGTCATCCCTACTTAGTTGGAATAAACACAATAATGTTATACTTTATGATATATCTTACACAATCCTGATTTGTGCTACTATCACATCTAATTTTTTTTAAGATTAATATGTTGATAATTCCTTATATCTATGATTTGTGTTATCGTCTTCATATTTACGAAAAATGTGAAACGAGTTCCTCTTGCTCTCAATCGGGCTTAGAAGAAAAGTTTTTATGTCCACCTTACTCATCAATTCTGACTTTTCTATTTCATTCGTTGTTTAATATAATTTTAATAATCAAAGTATTAATTAATATATCAAATACAATAGACATATTTTTCGTGCAACGCGCGGGTAAAAAACACTAGTATGATGTTGAATTTATTATATTATAGATTTTTTAAATAGTAATTAAGTTGCATTCTATTAATAATTAAATTAAATTTAATATTATGTGGAAATAATAATATAAATATATTAGGTATTGTGGACCCAATCAAAAGTATATTAATATCCCAAAGTCCCAAACCATTGAAGTGAAATGTGTATTGAGACCTTATGAGTGCCTTAAATTTGATGTGGCGGTTCAGGCCCACAAAAAGGAATTTAAGTCCTAAAATAAGATCCCACCATTGGAGATGGTATTAGCTATCTTATGGAGACTGATAGATTAACTATACAATCAAAATCAACCACACTAGCATAAAAATCCATCCATAAAATCTGTGACTCTATGTTCAAGGAGTGTTGTGTTCTTGCAACAAGTAGCGTCAATAAGTATCGACAATTCAGAATCTGAATCACACATGTTTCCAACCCTAGATCCCTATTCCATTTCCTCATTGTCCACGCTCCGTCGTTCGCACCCCTCCGACCGCCGCAACCCAGCCTTCAACCACCTGCCTCGTCGCTCATCTTCACGGTATCGACAATTCTCTTGTTTTATTCATTTAATCCTTTCTCTTCTCTGTTGATTCCGCTCATGTTGCTATTTTTTGTTATTGTATGTCTCTTTTGTTCACGATTATTAAATGGGTTGAGGGGTATTCACATTTTTTTTCTTCCATTTCCATTAGTTTTGTTTAGTTGCATGAATGTTAAAATGTTTTGTGTAAGTTAGGGAAATGGTCCCCTCACAATTCACATGTATATGGTTGAACAATCTATCTGCTAGTTTCTTAATTTCTTTTGTTAGGATGTTGACTAGTATGTTTTTTTGAATCATATTTTAGTTAATGCTATTTGTCTGGTTTTTGTATAATTTTGTTATGTTTATACTAGTATTTATACCCGTGCGATGCACGGGGATATTCATTTTTAGTTATGCGTTTTTTTCTTTCTAAATTTAGTTATTTTTAAAGAAAATGTATGGATTAAAAGAAAAAATAATTATAAAATAGGGAATTGGAAAGCTAAGAAATTTAATTAGATTTAAATAAGCTAATAAATAATAATTTATCGCTTAATTTAATTTAATAACTTATAAATTATAAAATATATTGTAAATTTTGTAAAAATCTTTTAATAACTAACAAATTGAAGAATTAATGGAATTCATATAAAATTTTAAAAAGACTTGTGTGGCATTGTTCAAAACAAAACAAAAAGACACATGAATAGGATAAGTAGAGAACAAAAAGAGTTAGTAGAAAATTAGTACTTGGAGGGTATATCAAAAAAAATTATTCATTTATTAACTACATTTTAAAATCTTTTTTACAAAATTAAGTGAAAAGCTGCTGCCTATGGCAAACTGAAATTTTAAATTGCATGCTAAAGCAAGGGGAATAGAGGAAGCGCGTCTAAATACCAAATTCATATTGATTTATGGTATAGCACCCGTAAAATCATTCTGTTAGTTTTTTATGCGGATGGAATTCAAAGGCTGTAAAGATAGGAGAAGCCACAACCACCCCCCTAAAGTGTAAATCAAATTAGAATATGTACCCAAAAAAAGTCTAAGCATAAAAAGTAAGAGAAATAATTAGAATCTGAACTACAATTTTCTTTATCAATGGCTAGACTCGGGGCTCATTTATGTAAATCGTAGCAGAGCACCAACCTTCATGAGATTCAGTTAAAGAATCCAAATTTTTTTAAGGTCTGCATTGAACTCATCAAAAAATGATCGTGCCTATAAAAATCAGCAAGCTTCAAACCGTATGTGTCTCTCTGCCAGTATCATATATACAAATCCTTTAGTATGCGTCCCAAGAAAGAAATCCTTTGGATGTTCCCCGCAAATATATTTCACAGCACAAAATACTGGCACAAACCCAATTGCTGAACGCAAAGACACCCATCAAAGCCACATTAAGCTCTTAAAGTTACAAACTCATTGTAGCGAATTTTATGATTTTGGGAGCTGGCCCTGAGGATGCTGTTGGGAAGCATGCATGTTCGGCGGCGTGTTGTAGTGAGCGAAAAATTGAGAGAAGAGAGAATTCATCTGCAAAGAACCTAGAAAATTCGTTGGAGGGAAGAGTTGCAGTGTCAAATAACTTGAAAAATCAAGCTTGTCAGTAAAATAAGGGATAAAACAACCACATCATTTCAATTTTAAGCAATTATTGTTCTAATTATGCACTTTTATAAAAAAAAAGTTGGAACTATAGGAAACCTAAGATTGAAGAAGGTTAGCATAACCTTCTATCTACGATCTATATATTATTTATGAGACTCATTCATAGCTATTCATCTTCAGCTATTCTAATTATCTAATTAACTAATGGTTACATAAAACTAAATTCACCTCTCATCTGTTACAAATTAACAACTTTTAATGTCTCACGTCCGTTACAAAATTATTAGTTCTAATGTTTCTCCACACTTTACAAATTAGTCACTTTTAATATCCCTCATATGTTACAAATTAATAACTTTTAATGTCTCTCACCCGTTACAAATTAATCACTTTTAATGGTTCTTCATCATCTATAGTTTGGTTCAACCAAAACCAACAATGCATAAACAACCAATGATTACAAAATAATCACTTCTATCTACTATACTATCTGTATATTATTTATGAGACTCATTCATAACTATTCATCTTCAGCTCTTCTAATTATCTAATTAACTAATGGTTACATAAAACTAAATTCACCTCTCATCTATTACAAATTAACAACTTGTAATGTCTCACATCCGTTACAAAATAATTAGTTCTAATGTTTCTCCACAATTTACAAATTAGTCACTTTTAATATCTCTCATATGTTACAAATTAATAACTTGTAATGTCTCTCACCCGTTACAAATTAATCACTTTTAATGTTTCTTAATCACTTTTAATGTTTCTTCATCATCTATAGTTTGGTTCAACCAACAATGCATAAACAACCAATTGATGAGACTCATTCATAGCTGTTCATCTTCAGCTCTTCTAATTATCTAACTAACTAATGGTTTATGGTTACATAAAACAAAATACCTCACATATGTTCTATGATCAACGGAACAAACACATATTGAAAGTAGTGAAAAAAATAGAAAAGATAGAGGAATTAGAAGACTACCCATACAATGCTCTAATTTTCTGAAGGTTCCCTCTGATGGAGCAAGGATTCTCCTTTCACCTTCCATAGCAATCGCCAATTCCCTCTCGACTGATTCTCTTCAGAATTAGTCCTCCAAATCATTATATTTATAGTCCAACCCTAGCAAACCTCTTATGTAAACAAAAAGTTGAATATGAGTTGGGAGAAATTGAAGTAGAAAAAAAAAGGAATCATAACTTTTTCCTAAGCCAAGCAATTTAGCAAAAGCAAAATCAACTTGCAGAGTTATTCATCTTTAAACCCTATTTCTTGGTAAAATAATTATTTGAACTTCCTTCAGTCTTAAATTTCCACCACTCCAAAAACATAGCCTCAGTAGCAAATGTGTCTACCCTGTAAATTTGAAGTGCTTGATAACGTACCAGTTTGATAACGTCTTGCCATATCCACACATTGAAGCTTTTCTTTTCTTGGAAAAAGTAAGCAGCAAAATTATTCTTTTATTGGAAAAATTATATTGACATTCTAAAAAGCAATACACGAAACTTAACTGAAGTGGGTTTCCTTTAGTCCATGCAGCTCTTTTCAGTAGATTCTAGGTCACTGAAGCTTTTCTTTTTTCTTGGACATAACCTTCGACTCACTTAAACCATCAAACGTAAAGCTTGAGCCATTTAGTGAGACCTCCATCTACTCTAATTTATTCTGCGAAATCAACTCCAGAATAAGCTTTACATACAACATCATTAATACTTAAATTAAGAATGACCCATGTGAGACAAAGACAAAACCACCTTATAATCAAACAGACTAAAATGAAATAAAAAAGTAGAGCCTTCACATGAACAGAATAAAATGAAAAAAAAAGAGAGACATGTTCTGATTTGCTATTCTCTTATAAGTTCGATTAGACACAATTTAAATGAATCACTTATTTTGTAAGATCAATTAAAAGAAATAGACAATGGATGTTCTCAATTCAGACCTGAAACACGTTGAATACCCTGAATTTAGAGCTAACTAAAAAACTAAAAGTGAAGGGGGAGAGAGCTTACATTTTCTTCTACTAATGAAGAAGAACCCATCAGGTGACTCGAGCTTAGCTACCTTAGTTGAATGTCAACATGGTAATAAAATAAGTAGAAGTAAAAACTAAGAAGAACAACAGTGACATTTTTCGTAGCATGCACGATCCATTGTGATTCTTGTTCAGCGGACAAAGTTTTGTTATGACCGTTTGTGCTAACGGAAAAACCTTTGCTCTAGTTCCAGGCCACCTTGAAAAGGCACAAAACTTATTATTTTTTATGTAGAACATATGCTTCTTGATTAAAACCTACACATGTTTCTGGAATAATCATTGAATAAATATAATGAATGAATGAGAGGATTAATATACCGATAGTGTGTTGGGGGAGAAATAAAGCGAGCTCCTCTGTAAAAAAAGAGGATAGATTAAATTTTAGTGCAAGAAGAAAACAGATACCTCTATCGAAAATGAATTAGACAGCATTTGCTTACTTATGTTTCTTCTCTATTTTTCCTCTTTCTGTCTCTGCTGAAATGGCCACAGTGAAAAAAGGGAATTGAGGAGATAATACCAATCACACATTCAGGGGATTGAGAAGACATGAACACTAAACATTTCATAATGCAAATCAAATGTCAATAGCTTGTAAGAATAAAAATATTTACCTTCCATGTCCTAGCCCTTCAAATCATGGTTGTAACTCTGTGCTCGTGCAGTATCCTTCCGCCACCGCCTCCTCCAACTCCATCTTCAAGCCATCCCTACAAAATTGAGCGTTGAACACAGAAAAAATTCAAGATCGTTTGAGAAGAAATTAAGGAGGAGAGAAGTAAACCTCCGATTTAGGCTTCATCGAACAGAGAAAACAAAATCACGTTCATAACGATGTAAACAAACCAAAGAAAAGGTTACCTTATATTCAGGTTGTTCATGGGTAGGAATAGCTCTGGAAGCCATGGTTGGGCTGTGGGATTCTTGAAAACAGGAAAAGAAAACACCACTAAGAAGACTATTCCGCGTCTCCACCGATTCGAAGAACAGAATGAATGAAACGGAAAGCAGAAGGGGAGGGGATGCGTTTTCAGCCATACACGAATTAGGATTTAACTTTCTATTAGGCTTCCAATCAAAGAATTTAACGGTCAAGATCAAAATCAACTCAATTCACGACCACGATTTATTCTCTATTTCAATAAATAACAGAATTACATAAAAGCTCATATAAAAAAATTCAACCATGTGTATTAATTTATTGAATGACCATTTTACCCTCAAGGCTGCAGAAACTTTCCCTTTATAGATAGATAGATACAATTTTAATTTATACATTTTTTAGAAATGATATATCTCTTAATCCCTGTAAACGATACCAGTACTATACCCGTATCCATACATCCTTGCTCGGTATTCACCTTGTGTTAAAAATGGGGGCTTCAAATTATGTCGGTTAAAAATGGTAACAATGGTTTAGCTGCCACTTGACTATGTGGGGCTTCTCTTTCTCTGGGTTCACTGGTTTGTAAATTGCTTACCTACTGAATTTGTGTTTGAAAACAAGAAGAGGGATAATTCAGTATTTTGGTTACAACAGGGACACGCTTCACCTCAACCTCATTTTTGTTAACCTAAGTCTTGGTTGTTTGAGTTTGTGGTACGGGTCTAGGTAGCATTTGTGGTTTGGAGAGTTGATACGGGCATTAGTTTTAACATCCCCTCAATTAATCCCCACCCTCCTTTATGCACCAAAAAATCTAAAATACCCTTTAAAATTTAATTTCATTCCAAACATATCCCTTTTCCTATCTTATCACTACCATCATTTTTGTTTATCACACCACCCTTCACTTTTACTCTCATCTCATAGTTTTCTTCGTTGCCACTTTTCACACTTAATATATGTGAAAACATTTCATACATTGTAAGTGTGAACCGATGTATGTTCGTTCTCTCTTCACCTTCTTCCTTTCGTTTTAAGTATTTCACACTTAACAGTTGGTTCCTTCACACTCTTGAGGGTGAAATTTGAAAATATTTCACACTCTTGAGTGTGAAATGAAAATATAAAAAAATCAATTTTTTTTTAAAAAATAAAATTATTAACAGTTCAATAACTCACACTCTTGAGGGTGAAATTTGAAAATGTTTCACACATTTGAGTGTGAAATTTAATTATTAAAAACTAAATATTTAAAATTAAAAATAAAATTCTTATCACTTGGTTCTTTCACACTCTTGAGTGTGAAATTTGAAAAGATTTCACACTCTTGAGTGTGAAATGAAAATTATAAAAAAACAAAAAAAAAATTAAAAAATTATTAACAGTTCAATAACTCACACTCTTGAGTGTGAAATTTGAAAATGTTTCACACATTTGAGTGTGAAATTTAATTATTAAAAACTAAATATTTAAAATTAAAAATAAAATTCTTAACACTTGGTTCTTTCACACTCTTGAGTGTGAAATTTGAAAAGATTTTACACTCTTGAGTGTGAAATGTGTGAAATGAAAATTATAAAAAAACAAAAAAAATTAAAAAATTATTAACAGTTCAATAACTCACACTCTTGAGTGTGAAATTTGAAAATGTTTCACACACTTGAGTGTGAAATCTAATTCTAAAGAAACGAAAAATTTAAAATTGAAAATAAAGTTCATTCACACTACTGATCTTGAGTGCGAAACTGAATTGTGTTTCACACCCTTGAGTGTGAAACGCAATTGTGCGAATTGAGTATCTTTATTCTCTCTTCACCTTCTTCCTTTCGTTTTAAGCGTTTCACACTTAGTGAGTGAAATATTTTCACACACATTGAGTGTGAAAATGTTTCACATTTAGTATGTGTGAAAATACTATCACACTTTGACTATCTCTTTATAAGAGAGGGTATTAAGGGAATTTAGAAAATAAAAGAGGGTGTGAGATTAATAAGGGGGTGTTAAAACTAATGCCCAGTTGATACTGCTCAATTTAACATGCATTGTGATACGGTGCTAGGCAGGGGCGGACCCTGAAAAAAAAAATCTATAATATTTTTGTTTGAATCCCTGAGAATTTAGATTTGCACCCTAGACCCCAACTCCTCTCTCTCTCACACAGTCAGATCTCTCACGCCCTTCACTCTCTTTTCTGATTTCTCTCACACGAATACACGATACACCACAATCACTCTCACCAGACCTCATCAACGCGCACCACCACCGGCCACCACCACGCCGGCCGCCGATCCACCACCAGACCAGTCCAGCCGTCCCTCTCTCTGGCTCTGCGGTTCTATAGACTTCAGGTATTACTGATTTCCTTTCTCTTTCTCTTCTCCTAACCCTAAATGGCAAAATTGATTTCCTTTCTCTTCTCCTTTCTCAAGCTTGATTTCCCAAAATTGATTTCCTTTCTTTCTCTTCTCCTTTCTCAAGCTTGATTTCCTCAAATCATTCAAATGATGCAAACTCTCAGCTTGGTTTTGTCTCAAACTCTCTCTGATGTGCTGTCAATTAGATGATTGCAGATTTGCAGGGTGGGAATATATGTGTTAGTGATGGGTTGCTAGAAAATGCTCTCTGCATTCTTGTTTTGGTTTCTCTATTTTAGTGGGGCTGTCATGAGTTGAGGGGGATGAAAAACTGATTGAGTTAGTTTAGCTTTAGTTTTTTTGAGAGCAAAATGCATCAGTTCAGCCTATAGCCATAACCAAAGGTCCAGGACCAGCTTTTACATGTTTCAAGTGAATTGATAAATGTGATGCAAGTTGAATGCAATAGAAGACCATTCTTATTCATTAAATTCCATCATATGTACGCAGATCAGTTTTCTCACTGAGTTGGGTGGTTAGATTCTTTTCTCCCAATTACCCCCTGAACTAGTAGTTTTCTGTTTATTTCGCTCTATAGAAAATGAATAAAATATACAATCACTTAGCTTTAGTTAGTTGAAGTGATTATTGGTTTTTTTATTAGAGTGAACTTTAGTTAGTTGAAGTGATTATCTCGTGGCTGCCTTCTTGATCTACATGAAAATATAGGGAAAAAAGAAGTAAAGAATTATAAGTTTATAACAAAAGCAGTGGAGGCTCTAAGAACCCAATTGTCAAATTTCAGTCCCACATAAGGCATAAGAGACTCATGGGTCTGGACAAAGGAGGAAGCGGGAATGTTTACAGTGAGCTCAGCTTACACAGTTTTACAAGGAGAGGTGAGGGAACCACCACATAGACTTTATCATAAATTATGGTCACTCAAAGCACCCTCAAATGTGCTATCACTGGCTTGGAAAATTCTACTAGATAGAGTTCAGTAGATTGGTGCGAGTTTTCCTTCTGTTTTTGGCCTTGGGTCCCTTGCTTGGTGGTTTAAAAGGAGGGACATGGTGGGAGGTCTCCTTCACTGGTTGCCCGTGATTATATGCCCTGGCTAATGGGTTAGAATCTGAATTGTTTTGTTCTGTTTTCCTAAAGGCCTATACTCTGTTAGTGTAGGGCCTTAGATTATATTCTCTTTTCATTTTACATTTGTACCAAGGGTTGGAATACCCATTGTACTCTACTTTCTATTATTAATAACACTTTGGTTTATCAAAAAAAAATTGCTGTTGAAATATTGCATTTGGTTAATGACTTGAAATACCACATTATAGTACTATGGAAACTTGACAGTTTATGCACTGACTTGAAATACCAAATATGTGCTACATTTGAGTGAAATGTGTGTTGATGTGATTAAAGTTGTTTTCAATTATATTTTTATCGATGTGTTGATTTGAAAAATTTGAACCCCCTGACCCCGGGGTCCTGGATCCGCCACTGGTGCTAGGTAACGTATTATAGTACCTTGCTGAGAGATCATCCATCTCTAGGAGTGAGAGAGCTTAGTATTTATATTTAACCGTACCTGCATACTACAATGCATTATTGGATTATTTTATCTCTGTTGGGTCATAATCCAATCATGCACCAAAGGTAGTTGCAAAATATGCAAACTTTCAGCGGGTTAAACGTATAAAAATGACTTTAGGGGGTTACTTTACATGCTTTTGATCATTTGAGTATTCTATCAAGCTTCTTAATCTGGTTCTATTAAAAAGTTCTAATTTATAAATTCTATCAAGCTTTTGATCCCTTTAATTTGTAGCGGTTGGCTTCTTTTCAGTGGAAGAACTATCTTTGCTTGATTTGTTTGTTTTTTCATTGGGCTACGTCCACAGCCACCTTAGCTTTCCAATCTTTCACTAAATGCCCATTGCACAGCTAGCTGCATGTGTATCAAACTAATGGATCCAATTTAAGTTCTGGAGTATGTTTGTGGTGTAATATTTTGATTTTTGAGTGTTTTTTCTATATATGCACATTATATAAAGAGAAAGTATATGCGAATAAACCAGGTTCATAAAAGATAAACTTTAAGCTTGACTCTTTTATTTTACATTTTTACTTACATTATTTTTGAAGAGGGTGGGTATATAGTAACAGGAGATAAATTGTCCCGCTTAACCTCTTATGTATATCTACTGTTATATGTTCTCCCTTTCCCCTCACATATATAGAATCACTAGTTTTGAAAATCGATTTGGAAGCTGAATAAGCGGGTTTTGCAGATTGCACTGTTCAACCGCAGAGATAATGAAGAAAGCCATGGCTTTTGTTCTGTTAATATTTCTTTCAGTTGTACATTACTCAAATGCTGAAGAAGCTTTCGATGTTCGCAAACATCTCTCCACTGTCTCCAGGTTTCTCTTTCCCCTATCACAATTGAAATTGCTCTTTTCCCCCCTTTTGTTTACATTTACCATTGCTGCAGTTTATTTGCAACGTTTCCGATTTTTGGCCTCATTTTTGTTTGATTCTTTTTGTATTTTGGTTAGTTATAAAACAATTCGCTCAGCTTGTTATGGTATGCTTTTTTTTAACAGGCTGAGGTTGATCTGATTTTCCTTCGTATTTGTATCTGCAGATATGGTGCTGTGAAAGACATTGCTGACAACAACTTTGTACCTTCTAATATTCCCGAAGGATGTGTTCCAATACATTTAAATCTTGTGGTAATTTTCTCAAAACTTTTGAGGATATTGATTTCATTAATTATCATTGAGTTTGACAACGATTCTTATATTCTTATGTTGAAATGCTGTTTGCACAAGAAATCAAGAATGGTGTTCTATGGAAGTCTTTATCTTTTCTAGAATGTCCAGCTTGGTATTATTAGTAATTCTAACTTCTACACTGTCTGTGGAATGCTTCTTGATAATGCTTCTTTATGTTTCCAGGCGAGGCATGGAACTCGTTCCCCGACGAAGAAAAGGATAGGAGCGATGGATAATTTGTCAGCTCGTCTGGAGGTTCTTTTAAGGGATGCAGAAGAACGAAAATTGCCTTTGGAGAGACTTCCCTCCTGGATAAATGGGTGGAAATCTCCTTGGCAAGGAAGGCTTAAGGGTGGTGAGTTAGTTAGCAAAGGAGAGGATGAACTATATGATCTTGGAATCAGGGTTAGAGAAAAGTTTCCTAATTTGTTTGATGAAGAATACCATCCAGTCATATATCCTATAAAGGCAACCCAAGTGAGTCTATCTTTAATTTTCTTTTCTTTGTATAGGTAGTTTTTGTTGTTTTAAAATCTTTCATTTCCTCGATAGACATCTATAGTTTTAGGGCTAGTCAGGAAATATGGATTCCAGTCCCATCAAAAAAAAAATTGTGCCTGTTGTTTTGGACATGATGGGTGAATGCTAAGACATGATGATGATTGTGGACTACCACTTTAACTTCTATATAAGAGATGGAATCTTGGCTTACTGCACGCTTACTGTTTCTGTCATCATGTATGACAAAACAGGCTTGAAGGCTAGTTGTGTAATAGCTTTTGCTGCATCAAGGATTTGACCTTTTCGAACTCTGTCAATCTTATCCAACTCCCCGTCATTCTTTGGAGTCGATCTGCTATAGAAAGGATTCCACTTCGTTCACAGATTCGAATTTAAAAGCTACAAACATATATAACTTACACATCTCTCTTCTGTGGCAAACAGGTTCCGCGAGCATCAGCTAGTGCTGTGGCATTTGGAATGGGGCTTTTCAGTGGCAATGGAAGTCTTGGACCTGGGCGTCATCGAGCTTTTGCTGTTACCAGTGAAAGCCGTGCTAGTGACATCCAACTGAGATTTCATGATTGTTGTCATAACTACAAGGTACGTTGTAGACATCATTGATTTTGCTGGAAGACTTCTAATGCAATGTTTACATGTGTATCTGAAACAATTACAAATAATCACGGACTTCATGGCTAGCCAATTTCATACATTTAATTGTCTATTTGGAAATTTGCTTCTAATACATTATTAGATTAGATAAATCACCCAAGTTGCATGTGTCACCTTTTCTGCCTGGCAAAAATTGAAGACCATTGGACCATGTTTCTTTGCTCTTTTCAGTGATAAATTTGTTTGTGTTTAGCTGGAAAGTACTTTTTGTTTACCATTCTGTCCTGATGTACCATCTGATGGAACTCAACTTTTTTTTAAATGAATTGAAATTACGGTATTCAAATCATGTTAAAACCACCATAGCTTAAATATGAAAGCTATTATGTGTTTTAAAGAGGCTATACTTCACTACTTATTAAACACTTGAGAATGACTGTATGGTTACTTAGACATCTTGTGATATTCAGTGTTCGGTATCATTTCTGCTTTGTTTTCACTGCCTTTTTTTTTGTCTGGTTATTTACTTTATTGAGTTATGGGAGCAGGATATCAGGAAAAGGCAGGAACCTGCAGTCGATAAACTTAAGGAACCTGTGCTTGAGGAGATTACATCTGCATTAGTTGGGCGATATGGGCTGAATTTCACAAGGCAGGATACATCCTCTCTCTGGTTTTTGTGTAAACAGGTAATTACATTTCTTTATCCTCAGCTCCTTCTGTTTTACGCTATGTCCTTTTTTGAGTTTACATGTAATCACTTGCTAATGTTATAGAGATTGATTATTTTCTCCCCCCCCCCCCCCCTCCCCCTCCCCCTCTTTTCTATTTCTCAATTTGTCATTATTTTGACAGGAAGCATCATTGTTGGATATAACTAATCAAGCATGTAGTCTTTTCAGCCCTTCTGAGGTACTCTTATGGTTTAGTTGTGATGCAATTTGTTATCTAGTGATAATAATCAAGCATTCCCTTTTGAGGTAGTTTTGTGGTTGTGATGCAATTTGTTATCTAATGGTCAACATTTTCCTGTTTACTTGTCTAAATATTTAAATTCAGAAAGAAAATTTATTAATATGTCAGTAAATTCAATTTTGATTTAACAATGTAATAAAGCCAAAATTGAGTCTTTGATATTATGTTTTTATAATATGTTATTGATCTTATAATGAAAATGATAATTCTATTTAGTGTCGCTGTTAACTGGGCTGCAAAGAAACAAGTAGAAAGCGGGACACACTTAAAAATTTACTATTGTTGAGCTAAAACAAAAAATAAGTTTAGCTTTCCCACTTTAAACCACGATCCATGTTAGCCTAGGAATGCATTTTTTGCAATTCAATTGTCTGCTGCTTGCTTACCGAAGTTCTAATTCTCTGTATATAGATTACATTGTTGGAGTGGACAGATGACTTGGAGGTGTATATTCTGAAGGGTTATGGTAATTCAATAAACTATAGAATGGGAATACCATTACTTGAAGATGTTGTTCAATCCATGGAACAAGCTATTCAGGCTAAAGAAGGTAGTTTAGATTTTCTACTTTTAAGTTTTAATTACTTTTAAGTGTCTTGCATGCCCCACATCCTTTTATTGACAGATACATTATTTATGAATGGATTAACCTTTTAAGTGTCAAAGTGAGCTCTATCTAGCATATATTTATATTCTATATCATCTGTCGGACTTTAACTTTTACCTGCTTTTTCTAGCTTGATTAAAAATTATCTTTTGAGTTGAGAAGTTTATTGCATTATAGTTAGCTGAGAGTAATTTTTTATTTAGTACTGTAAAAAATGCATCTCATATTTCTGGAACAACTTCGAAGAGTTTCCTGGTATAAAAAAATAGGCCATATTCATTCGACACTAATCTCCTTGTGGACATTCACCAAAACTGTGCTTTGATGTTTGATATGCTGATTGAACTACTTTATTTCTCCATCAGCATGTTCATAAAATTGGCTGAAGTCTATAACTTTTCCTTTTATAACATCAGATTACTTTTCAGCTTAAATTTTTTAATGATGTTCAAATTTGATGAATTTTTTGTTGGCCAGTCTGCTTGGTAATGCTACAGGTTCTTAAAATTCCAACATATTATAATTTGTGTTCATTTTAACTAAATTGAACTCTAATCTTCATGCTGATTATATGTATAACCTTTGTCATTGTTTTTTTGGTTGAAATTATAGTTAATGCAAAATTATCAAGGAGAATTATCATTACCTGAAAAATCATTATTTCTCCTTTTGGAGGCTGTCTCTTGAACATGTCAACCTTTGGCTCATTTCCACTTTATTCGTTGCTTCTGTAGAAAACCATGCTCCTGGAAGCTTTGAAAAGGCAAGACTTCGGTTTGCACATGCTGAAACTGTAGTTCCATTCTCATGTCTGCTCGGTTTATTTCTTGAAGGAACTGGTGAGAGCTTTATAGTCTTTGCTTGAATAATGTGAACAAACTTACAATTCTTTTGTGTGTTTTACTGCTCTTGACTTTTCAGTAGTGACAGTGTATTCATGGATGTTCTTTTTTTAGAGTTTGAAAAAATTCAGAAGGAGCAAACTTTGCAGCACCCTCCAAAGCCTCCGCAGAAAAGAAAATGGCGGGGTAGTACTGTGGCCCCTTTTGCCGGTAACAACATGCTGGTCTTGTATAGTTGTCCTGCTTCAGATGAATCTAGAAGCAAGCACTTCGTGCAAGTGTTGCACAATGAACAACCCATTCCAATGCCGGTAAGCTTTTGCCATCCATATGACGATTATAAGATTTCTCTCTCAATATTTTAGATGCGAATAGCTGAAAATGATTTAAGCCTTTAAGGGTTGAAAAATCTCACTGCTTATTGTTAAGTCGTGTCATTTTGTTGTGCTTGTGCATCAATTACAAAGTTTCTTTATGTTATTGTATACAGGGTTGTGATGGTTCAGATTTCTGTCCATTTGAAGTATTCAAGGTATCAGTATAACCCCACTCTATCACATAAGATGATCGATGTGTAATATTAATTATGGAATATTGTTTTTCGTTCTACTATTCTTATTTGAGTTTTCTCCACAGAAAAAAATAGTTGCACCTCATCAGAAGCATGACTATGATACTGTCTGTAATGCAAAGCTAGAGCCAAACCCCTCGGGCAGCAGCAAGTTTCTTCAAATATTTCAGTGGCTTTTCTCACTGGGGAAAGGTGATAAGTACCTCAAAGATGAACTTTAGTTTGTTTCCTGGCAAAGGAACCTCGATTCTTATATTCTGCTTACTAGGTGGTTCCGCTTCTTAACAGATTTTCAGACATGAGCACCAGTTCCTTCTAGCAGAGAACCAGTTTTACATAGATTCTGCAGCCAATACAGGAATTCCTTTTTAGCTTGAGCTTGGGGAATGGGACTTCCTTGTTTGTAGCTGATGTAAATGGAAAGTTAGAGATGGAAAGTTGAGTTCTAGATGTCACTTTTCATTAACAGCGTTACACTTGACTTAGTAGTCACAACTTATTCCGCAGATGGTGTAGCTTTTGATATGTCCTCATTTCATTTGTTCTTTGGAATAGGATATACTTAACTGGTGAACTTCTCTGACTTGTCAAGAATTCATTTTGCTACGGATAAATATTATAATTGAACAAGTTTAGTCGTGCTTATGAATCACATACAACAATGTTGTCGCACTGTAGAGCCTATAAATTCCTGAAGCTGATAAATTTGATAGTGACAAATCAATTCTTGATTTTAGTTTAGACTTGAAATTCTTTGTATATGAAAATAGCCTCAATGATATTTTCCACAAGTGGTCATTTATTAAAATCAGATTTTGAGCTCTATATTTTTCAAGTTTTATATCAATAGAAGTAATTATGTGTGACTTGAGAACTTTCTCACATCTTGATGGGCTATAGCTCTTCTAGTGTTTTTTTTTTTTGCTTCATGTGAATCAAGCATAAGTGGAGCTACGTAACATTAAAGGGCACAGCTGCATCTTTAATATGATAATTGAGATCACATAACATTGAATGCTGGGAGCGTCTATGAATTTATCAGATAAGTTGTGTAATTAGCCATTTAGATTAAATTTATCAGTGCGTGAACAGTTCCTTCATGGCCTCCAAAGGTAGCTTTTGAATAATCATGCAACTGCCATTTTAGATACCTTTATGTAAAATATTAAGAAAATGTTGTTAAAACAAGCATATTTCAGACTCGGTGAGCAAATGCCTATCCAAAATGATGAAGATCCAATGTTTTTGTGTCTTCAGAAGCTATGATAACAAAGTAACTGCACAAAATTCTGAGCACTACAAGGCATAACCAAATCAAGATTTGACCCCTTAGTACTTCATTGATGATTTTGATTTTGATTTTGAAAGTTTAGAATCTGTTGTGCATACTACCTTGTGGCCTGATATAGTAGAGCAAAAGCAAAAAAGCGAGTTACTTACATGCTTGGAAGTGTCAATCACAGAATCCCCCAAAACTTGCTTAAGGGTATCAGAAGCAGAATCTAGGCCTTCTAGACATGTGTTCTTGTTGGTGAGGGCTGCACTGAGGTTGGCTCTTGCTTAACTAGATTCCTGGAGTTGTATTGGTGGAGTTCTATGCAGTCTTGGACCGCACCTCTTTGTTTCCCAGTGATGTTTGGGTGTCCAGCATTTTGGAATGGCTTAATCCAGTTTTTGGTCCCTAACATTTGTCATAAATATGGCTTTAGTCCCTCGCCGGAGCAAAGGTGGGGATTGGTCCCCAGTTTTTTGCAAAATAGTTGGCTTTGGTCCTTCCGGCCGGTTAGGTCAACGCCGGAGCTCCGGGAAGCCCATGTGGCATTGCCACGTCATTTAATGAGCTTAGGTGGAATTTTTATTTATTTTTTATTTAAAAAAATCCAAATTAATCACCATCATTCAATCATCATCATCATCCTCAACTTCATCTTTTGTTTCTTTTTAGAAACCCAGAAACCCAATCTGAAACTTGCCCTAATTAAATTAAAATGATCTTCATCATCATCATTTCATCATCGACCGAGATTAAAAAACAGGAAGAAAAATAGATGCTGTAATAAATTAGATGCTTCAACATCATATAAGAAAAACAGAGATCCTTATGACTTCAACCCATGGTACGACACTGTGTCCAACCCCTCCCACAAAACAGAGATCCCAGAAACAACTGAACCCAGAAATCAGCAACTGAACCCAAAAACAGAGATTCTCATGACTTCAACACATAACATCTCTCCCTAGCAATCAAAGCAATTGAACCCAAAAACCATTGAATGAAAGAAGCCAGGAAACCCAGAAACCAAACCCAAAACTCTGGCTCTCCTTCAATCCACGCTCTGTTAGATCTGGGATTGTTCGAGGTCGGTGTTTTTTGTCAAAGTGGGATCAGATCTGGGTTTCCAGAGCGTCGCAGAGGTGATGCGATTTCTCCTTGTGGTTGAGGGTTTGATGGAAGTTGCTGGTGAATGAGGGATTCAATAAGTATTGAAAAATGGGTTCCATGAGAGGGAGATAGGCAACGAGATTTGTAACCCTTGGCGTATTGGAAGCTCAATGCGAGTCCCGTCCGTGTCCGCCGTGATGTCGACGAGGGTTTTGGTCGGAGGTCGAGGTCGCCGTCATGTGCTAGGAAGGTTGGGCGCCAGTGCTACGCGTAAATCGGATGTCGGAGCTGGTCAGAAAGTAGTGCCGCCGGCAACAACGATTGCGGTGGAGAAGGAGAAGAGTGAGAATGAGAATGAGAAGGTTGGAGAGAAAAACGACGTTGTTCCCCAAGGGGGAGTCCCTTGAGAATCCTCATGTTTCCATGGAGTGCTTTATTTTTCTATAGAAGCACGTTTTTGAATTCTGGAAGCGATTTCACGTGATGTTGCTATCATTTTCAGTAGCAGTAATCTTGACATTTTAACAAGCTTGTCAAAACGGTGTTTTTTCATTTGTATATTTATTTTAGTTTAAAAAAAAACTTATGGTTTGATAGATGGGAATTCTTGTTCAAATTTTGGGAGCTTGAATGATTCTGGTGTTGATAGTAGCAGTATCTATGTTGATTCTGGAAGCTTTTAATAGAAATTTCTGGGTTTGAGCAAGGAGAATGAGAAAATGGATTTGGGAATGGTGGATCTGGAATAGTTTGATGAAGGAGATGAATTTGTTTTTTTTTAGAATTTAAATGAAAAAGAAAAGAAAATCCAAATGGACTCTTTAAATGACGTGGTAATGCCACATGGGCTTCCCGGAGCTCCGGCGTTGACCTAACCGGCCGGAAGGACCAAAGCCAACTATTTTACAAAAAACTGGGGACCAATCCCCACCTTTGCTCCGGCGAGGGACTAAAGCCATATTTATGACAAACGTTGGGGACCAAAAACTGGATTAAGCCTTTTGGAATAGATTACCAGTTGCTATTTGGAGGGACTGAAGAAGGTATTGTATGATGTTTGGACTTATATTTATTGATATGGACAACTTCAATGAATTGAAGAAAACTTCTAGGTATGGAGTAGTTATGCAAAAAGATCTTATGGAAGATAGTTTGGCTTAGGCATGAAATGTTGTGGAAGCATTGGAGGAAGTGTTTATGAGATGAGGGAGCCATGTAATGTTAATTGGAAAAATAAAAAATAAGAACTGATGGGATGTAACCAAAGGTGGAGAAGCTGAGTACTTGACTCCCTTAAATAAGGCACTTGTTGTGATTTTGACCTTTTGCCCTTTGTTAACTCGACATCAACATATCTTGGTAGATCATGGAAACAATGTTCTAGAAACAAATTTCATGCAAGTCTACATGAGTAATGTGAGTCCTGTAGGATGGTTAGAGTGGATTCCTTATTTGGACACATTATACAGTGCTAACAATAGAATTATGGATTAGAATTCATAAGCTAGACTAGATAAGCGAGTGAAATGGTCAGTTATCCTAACTAGATAAGTCACCATATCTCAATTAATTATGTGGACCAATGGTTTGGGTACCTTATCCATTAGTCTCTTAAAAATCAATTTATAAAACTGAATTTGCTACTTTATCTAAAAAAAAATCATTGATTACATTGTACCCAATCATTTCACTTGTGTATCTAGTCTAACTCCTAGTCTACAATTCCTACCCTCATCCTAGTAGTGTGTCCAAATCTAAGGACCCATTCCACTCTAGCCACTCTTGAGGCCTGAGGGAAATTACACACGAATGACATGAAAACTGTTCTAGAGTAGAATATTACTTCAGTTTACCAAATTTGTTGAGGTGGAGTTAACAAATACAGAAATAAATAGAGAAAAACATAACACTTAGAGGTCATTTGCAACCTCTGTCACTTTGGTCCTACTTTGGGAGGGAATTTTCTTGGCCATGTCAAAATGACCACATTACCCCTGGTTTTGGTTACGCATGATTCTTGAACATCATCATTGCTTTTTTTTTGTTTGTTTGTTTGTTTTTTTGTTGATAATTTGGAGGGCAAAAGCCCAGAAAAGAAAAACTACACCAGCCTTGGGGTAGTGATCCCCATTACATCATTCTTAAGGAATTGAACTAGAAAGTTAGGAACAATCTCGCTATCAAAAACTAAGTCTGGCATACTATGACTACGCTTAGCAAGGGCATCTGCGCAACAATTAGATTCCCTCATAATTAGATTGAAAGAGACATTCCAATTCTGAGAAACTAAGCTGAAAATCTGTCTCACTAGTTCCACATTTGGGTGGTCCGCGGGGCATCTGAGCGTGATCAGATCAAACGCTTCTTTGGAGTCAATGTCGACTTCAATGTTTCCTGGTTTCATTGTGAAGGCAATTTCCAGCCCTGTAATAACCCCTTTAAGCTCTGCAATTAGGGGGTTTCCAGGGGAAATTCTCAAGGTGAAGCCCTTTAGCAGCTTTCCATCCTCTCTGATTAAGCCACCGCACGCAGAGTTGCCATTATGGTTGTGACAAGGAGGCATATGTTAACTCCACCTTTCTCAGGTTTTTTTTTTTGTTTTTGTTCTTTCCCTTTTTCACTTTTCTCACTCTTCTTATTTGGACCTCCAATTGGGTGTCTAAATTATCAAATTAATTACAATATCCATCTGCCATTTTTTTTTATGACTGGACGGGGCAATATCCATCTGCCATAATGACAAACAAACTATCCATATATATTTGCATCAAACTATTAGATAATTAAATATGAGAAAATAGGAGATGCACTGACAGTGTAAACTTGTTTTACACATGCACCCAATTGATTTCCGCCACATCAGCAATTTATTAATTTACTAATTAAAATTAAAAAGATTTGTAACTACTCCCTCTGGTCCTATTTATAAGCAATAAAAAAAAATTCACATAGTTTAAGAAATGTAGTTAAACTAGATAAAATACATTAAATTTGTCTTAAATTAAAATAAACTTCCAAAATTACCCTTTATTATTAGTATTGGAAAATGGGAAAGAGAGAGAATAATTAATGAGACACATTTTACAAGTTAGAATTAATAAGGGCATCATTGGAAAAAAATAATTAATATAGCTCAAACTTTTATTTGGTTCTTATAAAAAGGACCAAGATTTTTCTTCTCTTTCATGCTTATAAATAGGACCGGAGGGAGTACTTAGTCTTATGTGACATAATGTGATTGGACGTCAGTGTAAAACATATCCATTAATCTCATTAAATATATGCAGACCCTGTGTGTCTCTAAAAATAGTTCAATGGAATATGTCAAATGTGACAAATAGTATTAGTTATGCGATTACTTGTTAAGATCTTGGTGTTTTCATGCATTGTTTGTGCCTTTGAAAACTGTGCCTTTGAAAACTGAGCCACAATCACAAGTCACAACACTGTATCATCAGCTAACAGCATCAATGGCGATTTCAGTTGAAACCTTCTTCAAAGAGAGGAAATACCCATTCATTTTCACCCTCATGGTCTTGCTAATCTGCTTCACGATCCTCCTTTTTGCCAACACCACCTTCACCTTCGATCCAAATAGCTTCTACCCTGATGTCAAAGCGCAACCACTTGAACCCAATTCCCCTGCAACCACAGATTCTTCCCCATTTCCGAAAGATCACGAAGAATCACCTCGTAACTTGACCAGGATCTCTGCCCCAAAAGATCAAGGGTTGTTGCGCCAGTGGGAGGATGTTTTCGGCGGTGTTTCTGATGATTTGAATGTGGATTGGAAGGTTTGTAAGGGTGTGGCAGCGGTGGATTATATACCCTGTTTGGATAACTTGAAGGTGATTAAGGCTTTGAGGACAAGGAGGCATATGGAGCATAGGGAAAGGCATTGTCCTAATCCTAGAAGTAGAACCCGGTGTTTGGTGCCTCTTCCCAAAGGGTATAAGTTTCCGGTGTCGTGGCCTAAGAGCAGGGACATGGTGAGATTGGTATTTTGGTAAGAAAATTTCTGGTTTTTGGTTGTTGGATGCTTGTGATTTTCTTCTATTTAGAAAATTGCTTGATGCTTTGATTGTGTGTTAAGGCCCAGTTTGGAAGAGCTTATTTGAGCTTATCTGATAGCATAAACTCTTATGCCACTGTTTGGGAGAGCTTATGCAAACAACTTACGGCCTACCATAAGCTGTTTTGAGCTTATTTTCATAAGTTACTCATGATAGCTTATGAAAAAGAGCTTATGCTTAGATATAGCTTATTTTCAATTTATTTCAATAATTT
Source organism: Lotus japonicus (assembly GCF_012489685.1). Lineage (NCBI taxonomy): Eukaryota > Viridiplantae > Streptophyta > Magnoliopsida > Fabales > Fabaceae > Lotus > Lotus japonicus. The sequence goes on from NC_080046.1 coordinate 15,057,045, forward strand.
TTTTTAAATAGCTTATAAATAAGCACTTATGTCATAAGCTCTTATGACCATAAGTGCTTAATTAAGCTGTTTCAATCACTTGATATTGTTAAAAATGATTGTCTTTTGTTCTTAGAAAATTGTGGTGATGATAATTTGTTTGCATTTTATCAATTGACATGCTATTGGAAGAAACTCTTGATATTGGTCAAAGATGGTTGCCTTTAGTTCTTATAAATTCTGATCTTGAATTCTTGATATCTTGTTTGCATTTTATCAACTCATATGCTATTGGAAGAAACTTCATTACTTGCTGTTTCTGGCGTCACTTTGTGCTTTCAGGTTTATATTTCATAACGTCCCTTGTGAAATTTACTTTTGGTTCTGGTTTTTCAGATTTGGTATGATAATGTCCCTCATACAAAGCTACTTGAATACAAGAAGGAGCAACACTGGGTGGTGAAGTCAGGCGAACATCTTGTCTTTCCTGGAGGTGGTACTCAGTTTAAAGAAGGAGTTGACCATTATATTAAGTTCATAGAAAAGGTATACTATCATTTGGCTTCGAACAAGTAATAATTTTCCTTAATTATGATGTTCGTTAATTTGTTTATAGAAAGAAGTAAGAAACTAAAGTGAATTCTTGAAAACGGACTAAAAAAAGAGATATTGGAAGGAACAACGTGAAACCTTTTTATGCTTTTGTTTTTACCACAAGACAATTTCTTTTGAGGGTGAGCTTCTTATCATAGTGATTGTTAGTCTAAGAACCAAGAGATTTGAATGTAGGCCACAATAAAATATGGACAAATTTATCCTGCTCTGCCTACAGATTCATATTTTCTCAACAAGGAATAAAACTCTCAGCTTAGAATTGACCATACTGGGCACTAACAAAAGAGCTATAAATAAATATTGATAAAACTTGTTCCCTTTTGTTTTATTGTTTTCTTCCAATGAATGCTCTTTTTTTATCTATGTACGACTTAACTGTCATCTTAGTCATGTTCTGTTGATATAACAAAATTTTGATATAGTTCTTAAATGCTTATTATGTTTTATGGTTTTCTGAATGTCTTTTGTTTTATGCCAGACACTGCCCGCAATCCAATGGGGAAAAAATATCAGGGTTATTCTTGACGTTGGTTGTGGAGTAGCTAGCTTTGGTGGAAGTCTTCTTGATAGAAATGTTATTACCATGTCATTTGCACCCAAGGATGAGCATGAAGCTCAAATACAGTTTGCTTTGGAGCGAGGGATTCCAGCAACTCTTTCTGTCATTGGAACCCAAAAGTTGGTATATCCTGACAACGGATTTGATTTGATCCATTGCGCACGATGCAGGGTGCATTGGGATGGAGACGGTACTTCTTGTCTTCTGAGTTCTGAATTATGCCCATTTGAGGACAACCTTCTATAATATAATCTTTTGCACTGAGTGTTTGTTCACAAATCTGTTCGTGACTTTAGGTGGGAAACCGTTATTTGAGCTCAACAGGATTCTTAGACCTGGCGGTTTCTTTGCATGGTCTGCAACACCAGTTTATCGTGATGATGAAAGAGATCAGAAAGTATGGAAGGGTTTGTATCTTACTCCCCCCACCTTCATGCAATTATTACTTGGGAGATTTAAAGTAATGTTTAAGAAAAAAAGTTGTTGTACTTTTCTCAAACATGAGAGTAATGATTTCTTGATGAATGTTCGGGTAACATGCAAAATATTCTAATGATGAATATTGTTTTCCTTGTTTTATGCAGCCATGGTGACTATAACAAAAGCAATGTGCTGGACTATTGTGGCTAAGACTCTTGATTCATCTGGAATTGGTCTTGTTATATACCAGAAGCCTACATCATCCGTGTGCTATGAAAAACGCAAACAGAAGAATCCTCCTTTATGTGAAAATCACGAAAGGAAAAATAGCTCATGGTATATGCTACAGTTTTTCGTTTTTCTATCACATTTATATTTCCACCAAATTTTAGTTTCTTTTGCAATGCCAATATGAATGGAAGGAAAGAAATTTAGTGGACTTTGTTGATGTTTTGTTATTTGATATGTATATAAACTTATAAACTATAAAGCATGAGATGGACTAAACATTTTACATCAGTTTTCATGGCATATATAACTCAAATCAAAATGAAACCATAGAAAATGTGAACGCACCCCTGCAAGCAATACTTAACATATCATCAATTTCTCTTTCTGATGAATTTCTTTACATGATTATGTTTAGGTATACCAGACTCAGTGGTTGCATTATTCCTCTTCCAATTGATGGCGCGGGTAATCTGCAGAGCTGGCCCATGTCTTGGCCTCAGAGGCTTACAAGTATACCTCCTAGCTTGTCTACTGAATCATATGCCAGCGAGATATTCAACAAGGACAACAAACTCTGGTCTGAACTAGTTTCAGACGTTTATATAAATGGTCTTTCTGTAAATTGGTCGAGTTTTCGAAATATCATGGACATGAATGCTGGTTATGCAGGGTAAAATATATATTGTTCGCTCTCTGACATATGTTTATATTATATATCTTCACATCTCTGACAAATGAGCATGAATGGTATATTTTATATTTTAAACAGCATCAATGCAACTGTTCTTTGATATTGAACTGATAGCAAGTACATTAATTTTCAGATTTGCCGCAGCACTCGTTGATCTACCAGTTTGGGTGATGAATGTAGTACCTATTGATATGCCAGATTCTCTTTCTATTATATTTGACAGAGGGTTAATAGGAATGTACCATGATTGGTGTGAGTCCTTTAACACCTACCCTCGCACATATGATCTTCTTCATGCTAGCTTCCTCTTCAAAAATCTTGAGAAAAGGTATGCTTATGGAGAAAAATAATACCTTATACCTATATAGGCATATAATTATGCCATTTCTCTATGTTGAATTGTGATTCTCATAGTTTGAAATAATCTTTCTCAGGTGTGACATGGTTGATGTGGTTGTCGAGATCGATCGCATATTGAGACCAGATGGGTATCTCCTCGTTCAGGACTCTATGGAAACTAATAGAAAGCTTGGTCCAATCTTGCGTTCACTTCATTGGTCAGTAACGTTGTATCAAAATCAGTTCCTTGTTGGTAGGAAGAGTTTCTGGCGTCCAAGGCCATAGAAACTGAATAATGAATAGGGTTGCTCATCATATCCTCTGCTTCAGTGTAGGATTGCTTATAATTTTCTTTATTCTAATCCTAATATAGATATAGAATCAAACAAAACTACAAATCAAGTATAGGGAGGATACTTTTTTTGGCAGACAATCCGTTGAGGATAAATATTTTTTTTGTTTTAACCACAACTGCTCTGTATGTGTTGTTTGAGCAAAGATATTCTTTTATTTTATTTTTTTAGGATAATAGGTATTGTTGTATTGAGTAAACTAGTGCCTACAAAGCCATTATTTTGTAGAACCTTGAATGAATTATATTTTTATTCCTTTCAATATTGTTAGTATACAATTTTTCGATTCCTAACTGAAAAAAATCCCTTAATCAATTTTTCGAGTCCTAACTGAAAAAAGTTCCTTGGCCAGCCAGCTCCATACCGTTTTGTACACTGATTGTAGGACGATGGATTAATCTCACAATAGACAAAATAAAGATTAATGCTTTAATCAAGTCGTTCATGAAATTTCTTTTATCTAAGGCTCTCAATTCTTTATTTTATATCACTAAGATATTTAGGGGTTTATTATATATGTGAGATTAAATAATTTTAAAAATGGAAGTTGGGTTTGTTAATTTTTCTAAAAAATTAACTTTAAACTAGGGTTTTATGATGTCATTGGTGTTTTGAAGCTTATTAAAATTAGAAATTAGCCATGACTTTTTTCAAAAGTATGAAAGCTTTTCTTTTACATATTGTTGTTCATCTCCTTTTCAAAATATAAATCAAGTTTGTTAGATTTAAGGATCTTTTACACTTTGCCTTTTTTTATAGAAATCTATTTATATGCGGATTGAAGCGGTAGAGGAGGTTAAGGTTCACCATCTACAAGTATCACAGAAGAACCGTCTAAACGAGTTAAAGCTAGATCAATGTCCAAGGAATATCCAAACGTTGCATTAATGTAAAAAATTGGAACCCAAGGATGTAGATGAAGAATTCAGGAGAAAGTGTAATGACAATGCAAGAAGAACTCACTCAGTTCATAATAAAGGCTCAATCAGTTCACAAGAAATGATATATGAACTCTATAACTCGAGTCACAACATGGATCAATCATCGCAAAATGAATTTTCATAAACAAACATTATGAAGACCATAAAGTTGCTTGAAACGAATTTAGAATTGTAGCACAAGGACACAATCTTGTAAATACATTGATTAAACTGAAACTTCTGATCAAGTAGAAATGTTAGAAGCTATTCAAATCCAAACTCTACTTTTCTACTAAATGAATGATTCCAAATGGATGTAAAAAGTGTGTTTCTAAATGAAATAATTGATGAAAAAGTCTTTGTTAAGCAAACTCCTGATTTTGTTGATGATCAAACTTCCCCAAAACATGCCTTTAAATTGAAAAGGGCAGTCTCTAAACTCTAAGAGCGGGGTAATATTGATACTACATTCCTCATTATTATAAAGGCTTAATTGCACTTTTGTCCCTGTTCTTTCACGATTGTGTGATTTGACTTCCTAATGTTTAAAAGGAACGATTTTAATCCCTAAATTTATAATTTGTGAAAATTGGGTCCTTCTATTATCCTACCTTCATTTTTTAACGGAAATTGTTTACGTGGCATTAAATATTATTATTCTTTTAAAATTATTTGACATGTCATCTTCTTCTTCAACCTTTCTTCTACTTTGAAAAGTTATAGTACTTGACGAAGAACATCCACCGTATCATAATTATTTGCCATGAAGCTAGCAAGGAAATTAAACTATTTTGTGCTTCATCCATCAATTAAACCCCAAACAACATTGACAAATCCGATCCTCCCTGTTCAAAGATGACAAACCCTTAATCAATTCATGGATACTACAGACAACATCTAGGAATAGGAAAAGAAAACACAAACACATTTTTCTTCTTTGTGAAAAACAGCCCTAAACCAAAATATCACAACCCTCTAATTAAAGCATAACCCAACAAAATCACACAACTGGAATCAATAGCCGGTACAAATAACGCTTTCCTCTGCCCCTCTACCAGTGACCAGTACCATATTATCACTAATTTAAAGCCTTCCAATATAAACATATCATACAGAAAACAAAACTTCCTCAGGATAATGAAATCTTTCCACAAGTCTTTTTTTAAGACAACCCTCCATATTGTTGCTATCCAATTGGATCTCTTGACTTCTCCAGTACTCATCCAAATTATTTCTTTCAAATTTCTTGATTAATTTATACTTTTTTTTTCTGTTTTTTCAATTCACATATTTCTTATCACAATGCCTTTAGCCACCACGTAAGCATATAATTTGTTCTAAATATCTCCATCCTTTGTCATCCATTTTTTTTTATCTCTGTTCAAGACCTCAAATGCTTTTATTTTATTTTATTCTAAATTTGGACTCTTCATATTTCCCTACACTTTTCCATACTTAAGAATATTGTTCATGAGCATCTTCGTATCTATCTATACCTAATCTATTTGTCTCTCCAACAATTTTGGCTCTTACACATTGATATCTCGTACAAAACCAAATTGAATCCCTGGTTTATTTCTTCTTCGCGGTATATATATTTCCCAAGACTGTCCCCATCTTTAAAAAATCCTCCATAGGTCCATTTCTCCATATTCATCAGGAAAATTTGAGAAAAAAGTTATGTCTTCCCTTATTGTTGCTTGCACACTTTCCTATCCTCTGTTCATTGATTATAAACGGTTCCCCTAGTCCTCTCTTCCAATGTTGTGCATCTCTTCTCATCTCCTCTAGTTGATCTTAGCTGCCAGTGATGCTTCTCTATGGAGCCATCTCATTTTTACCCGGGCCTGATGAGCTCCAACAATCCCTTCGTGGACTTTCTCCATAGTATTAATATCGCGTCGTGCACGGATGAAATAAGAGTATGAATAAATGAATAAAATCATAAGTTAAACTTAAATATAAGTCAGTAAATTAGCAAGAGTGTTAATCAATTATTGGTAAACATTTCTTATAAACCACATTCATTGTTGTTGATTACACATTTTCTTTTTTCTTTTTGTAACTCTCGCAAGTGATGCATGCAATTGCTCATGCTCTCGCATTAAAAGCAGCTCCAACGGTATAAAATATTTTTAAAACAATTAATTTAAATTAAAAAAGGAATTAAATATAAATAACTTATTTTGCTACATAAGTTGATACCAATTTTCAAATTTTAAACTACGATAGTAAACGATTTTAAATTTGTAGTAATTATTTTAGAAACCTAAATTTTAGTATAATATTATATGTAATTGCGTTTAAATATTTAATTCAATTCGATTCAATTAAAATTAATTTAATCTATGAAATGTATTTTTTGTGGTGAATAAATTAGAAAATGTATGAATGTAATCAAATTATTTTCCACAAAATCTAATAAATTATGATTGATTTAAATAAGCAAATGTATATAACTGTGACTGTAATGATCAATATTTTTTTTAATTTGAATTAAATTTTATTAATTTCTGCATGACATAGTTGTATAAATTTTATTTGTAATTATATTTGAAAGGGATATATGACATCATATTCCTAACTTTATGATCATTCTAAAATATAGATAATGATCTTGATTGTAACTTTATCGAATATTCATAGCTATAAAAAAATTGTAACTTTCTATATTTTTTTTAGAAAATTAAAATCAATATTATTTGATAAGAGAAGCTTGGGTGCAAGGCTTACCCTAGTTGAGAAACAGAACATAAAAAGGGCGCCAACACCTCAAGACAAACAAGAGAACATAGATGTAACTTTTTTATATTTAAACTCAAACAATAAATATAGATTTAATAAAATACATTTAATGGTAAAAAAGTCACAATTGACTTTTGTTAATTATTCCAATATCATTAATAATCATTAAATGTCATATTAATACTGTAGTTATTTTTAAAAATATTGAGTTATTGAGTGTTTAAATTATTGAAAAATCAGAAAATACTAATATGACGTCATTTGCCTACTAATAACAGTATGAGAGAGAAAGCTACTCAAGAAAGGCAAGGCATGAGGGAGTGACACTTGTTGGGGTAGCCACTTTTTGGTTTTGAAAATAGTATATGGTATAGGATATGTTAAAGAGTTAGTTTGTGAAAGACCAAAATCACATATGGATTATATTAGAGAGTCTAAAAGCTTAACATGTAAAATAAAAGACACATGTTTTAAGAATATGACAATTTTGCTTAGTTTTTTTATTTTGCATATTGTTTGTCTTTTTTCACTTAAAAAAGTATATTTTTTTAGTGGCGATTGTTTTTACAATTCGTGGTGGTCATTAATTGTTTACATGGCAGTCATAAGTCTGCCGCCTTCCCGGATGCCACAAATGTATTTGTGGCGGTTTTTACCTGTCATCTAGTTTTACATGCCACATAATTTCTCGCGGTTTAAAATCGCCACTATATCTGCCACAAAATGTTGTAACGGAAAAAATGTTGCATTTGGGCTTAAATTCATGTTCTTGAATCATATTGCTATCAACTTGAAAAAGTGGAAATTTGATTCTTTATAAATTTCATATGATAAAAAAATATAAAAGTCAAACAATTAAATTCTCTACAATACAAAAATATCATAAAAAGTGACAATTAAATTGTAAGACCTAGGATTTTATAATTAATTAATTTCCAGCTCACGCATAGGATTCCGTGTAAGCGTGAGTGGAACTTGACTTGTGTTTGACTTTTTGACAAGTAATGTGAAGATGAAAGTTCGCAGTGTGTTTAAGGATGACACTATAGTCATTTTGAGTGATAGCACGAGCCATATTCGCACCCGACTAAGGTCGAGAGTGTCCGAAAAAGGCTATATCCGCTCCTAGAGCATTGTTTAAGAGAATTTTAGAATTAAAGAGAGAATAAGAACCTCTGAGTATTTTTCCCATGACCAGCTTTCCGATACGAAACCCTGGACTGTACGCTTGTTAGGTTTCGCTTCCCGGAAGTCCGCCGAAGCTAGACTTTAACTTCTCGGGAACTTTAACTAAGACATTGAATGAAGAGTTTTTCTATTCGGAGCTTCTAACGAAGTTTCCATCCGCGTTGCCTCATTTCTTTCGACGTTTATGATCTTTTTCCTGAAGGAAGTTTCTTCATCCGACGTCGACTGCAAAAAGTAGTTTTTCGGCATAAATCGACCCACACCGTCTTTGAGACGTTTTCCTCAATTAAATGAACCTCCAATATCGATTTTCCGGATTTTTGCCTCACCTATAAAAAGGGAAAAATGAGAAATTTCTCATTTCTCATTTCTTCCCAAAAGTGGCCGAGAGCTTCAAGAGAGAAAGAGAGAGTGAGATTTTTCTTCAATCCTTGCCCGATCGTCCTGATTTCGGAAGCTACGCGTAGACACAGAGGTAAGGATGCTTAATCTTACTTCTATTTCTGCTTTCTGTCGGCTTATTCTATCTATTTCTGTGCTCAAAGTTTTGAGTTTTTTTGTAAAAATGTCCGATTACCTCGATTTTTCTTTCCAACTATCTTCTACTACAACCCAACATGCTATAATCACTGTCAGATCGTTCGGATTTTCACCGAGTCGCCGTAGATCTGAAAATCTGACTAAAAACCCATTTTTCTTCACATGTGCTTACTTTATTATCAGAAAGTCGCAACCAAGCTTAGTACCCTTGAGATTAAGTGCTATAAACGTCGTTGTGAACAACCCCATCAATTTTGTTTTTCAGAATTTCAATTTTGAGTTTTTGGTCATTAATTCTTGACCAAAATACCCCTAAGTTGTATTTTCAGTCGTTAAATATTTTTGAGAGTTTCCTTGGCCTAGATATCACCTACGAATACCTAGGAATTAAATTAGATCGAAGAAAAAGTTCGGAAACCCTATTTCTAAAGTGGCCGAATTTTTTTGGAGCTGTACCGTGTCCAAAAATAATTTTTGGGTTAGTATGGCCTGAGCCATAGCGAAGCCCTTTCCGTTGTCGAAATTTTGGCTGTGGTTTCGTGTCATTCCGAGTTCTATAGCTCGAGTTATGCGCGTTTTAGCGAACGAAGTTCTGTTGTCGATTCGTGCCTAAATAGGAACTCCGAAGCTTTAAAGCTTTCTTTCTGATTTCGATTAGTGTTATTAGATTGATTGCTTCTAGTAGGGCTTGGGTTGATGATTGTGTTTCCTTGTTCTAGGTTCGTAACTTCCATGCACAACTTCTTGAAGGTATGAAAAACGGTAGAAAGGGGGGGTTTGAATAGAGTTTTCAGAATAAAACTTCCACCTTAAAGATTTTGACAAATCTTTCGAGACACAAGTAAAGTGCTAAAGATAAGAGATAGAAAAGCACACAAGGATTTTATCCTGGTTCACTTGATGAATCACTCAAGCTAGTCCAGTCCACCCGTTAAGGTGATTTCTTCCTTCTTAGAATGAAGGCAATCCACTAATCAGATAATTGTTACAACTGCACTTGAAACCTACAAGTGACTAACAATACACTAACTTAGCTCACACTAAGATTTACTCTCTTAGTCTTCTCTAGGATCCGATCAACCTTGATCTCCTAAAGGTAAACTAAACAACTGTTTAGGAAATATTGTTTACAAGGAAATTGCTTCTTAAAAGCTTGTAGTAAACACAATGAATTCAATGAAGAAAGAATGCTTAGAAGATTTGAATATATCTTGCGCGTGTGTGACTCTTCCAACCGCATCTTTCAATCTTCAGCCTCTATATATACTCCAAGGATTAGGGTTTGAACTCTGCATGGGAATGCTATCGTTGGAGGGCAGAACTGAGATTTCCAGCTTCTGCTGTGGCTGAGAATGTTAGGTTAGGTCGTCAGGATAATACATCTGCTTTTGTACTTTGGATAATGACTTGACATTTAACCTTGTAGACTTCTGATCAGAGGAATGCTTCGTGTTGGAACTTGTGAAGCTTGTTGATCAGAGTCAGAGGGAAGCATGGATCCTCTGACCGTTGTACCTTCTGATTCTGAACTCAGAGGAGAAGTACTTGGTCTTCAGAGCCATTTTGCTTCTAGACTTCAGAGTCTCCACTTTTCAGCTTCAGGATCTTCAGAGTCTTCTACACCATCAGAACATATGAACCTTCAGAGTGTCTGGGTTGTCAGAACGTCTGGATCTTCAGAACTTCAAGTGAGTTGAGTCCACGTCAGAGCTTGATTAACTTCAGATCTTCTGAAGCTTTTCTACTGTTCAGATTGAACATAGAGATTGCGAAAGCGTTGCTTGGGTCACTCTTGTGTGAGATTAAGATAAGGTCAGAGCCTGTTAAGAACACACTCAGAAAACACGTTAGAGCACCACAATTGTTCATACTAAAATGTTAACTTGTAATCATCAAAAATAGAGTTGTACTACTCGATCAAAACTTGATCTTACAATCTCCCCCTTTTTGATGATGACAAAACCAAGTATTTTGATGAACAATTCTTAAACAATAAACTGAATTCACTCAGAGTTTAGAGAATTAGAAATAGTCTTATCCTGATGTGAGTGGTTTATTCTGCTCATTCTGAATCCAAGTCACAGCTTGATTCTGAGCTTAGCTCCCCCTGAATCTAAGACTTAATGAAAACGTTAGTAATATCTAGATTCATAGCTAAATAGTATAAGATGAAGGTGTGAAAAACGACTAGAAGGGGGGGGGGGGTTGAATAGCGTTTTCAATATAAAAACTTTCCCCTTAAGATTTAAAGTAAATCTTTTCGGTTTCTCTAAGATAGATGGTGCAGCGGATAAAGATAGAGAGAAGAGAGAAGCACACAAGTATTTTATCCTGGTTCACTTGATAAATCCCTCAAGCTAATCCAGTCCACCCGTTAAGGTGATTTCTTCCTTCTTAGAATGAAGGCAATCCACTAATCAGATAATTGTTACAACTGCACTTGAAACCTACAAGTGACTAACAATACACTGACTTAGCTATCACTAAGATTCACTCTCTTAGTCTTCTCTAGGATCCGATCAACCTTGATCTCCTAAAGGAATCACCACTAAGATTCACTCTCTTAGTCTTCTTAAGGATACTGACCTACCCGGTCCCTTAAGGAAAATCAAACAACTGTTTGAGGTTGGTGTTTACAAAGGTTTGCTTCTAAATAAGCTGAGTGTAAACTAAATAAGAACAGATGAAGAAAGTAGAGGCTTGAATCTTTTCTTGTATTGCAGCTCTTTGTTTTCTCTCTCTCTTAGCTTTCTTCTTTTCTTCAGCCTTTTATAGTCCAAGGTGCAAAGGATATTTCTGTTGAGAGAATATGACCGTTGGAGGGCATTTCTGGAACTTCCAGAACCTGCTGTGGCTGAACCTTGGTAGGTAGGCTTTTCAGAATAGTACACTGCTCTTGTACTTCTCGATAGAGACATTTGCCTTTAACCATTGACTTCTGATCAGAGTTATGCTTCGTGTTGGAACTTGTGAAGCTTGGTGATCAGAGTCAGAGGGATGCTTGGATCCTCTGACCTTCGTAACTTCTGCTTCTGGACCTTCAGAGCTTCTGAACCTTCAGAGCCTCTGGTCCCTCAGAGCTTCTGGTCTTCAGATCTTCTGATCCTCAGATCTTCTGATCCTCTGATCCTCTGATCCTCAGATCCTCTGATCTTCAGATCCTCTGATCTTCAGATCCTCTGATCCTCTGATCTTCTGATCCTCTGATCCTCTGATCCTCAGATCCTCTGATCTTCAGAACTTCTGACGAATATATCTTCTGGTGTCAGAATCAGAACCTGTTTGTCAAAACACTCAAGACAAACATTAGAGTATCATAGTTGTTCATCCACAAATAAATACTTGTTATCATCAAAACATAGAGTTGTACCACATGACCAAATCTTGATCTTACAATCTCCCCCTTTTTGATGATGACAAAACCATGTATTTTGATGAACAACTCTAAACAAATAAACTGAATACACTCAGAGTATAAGGTATCAGAGTTAAAACTTATCCTGATGTGTATAGTTTATCTTGCTCCTTCTGAATCCAAGACTCGTGCTTGATTCTGAGCTAAGCTCCCCCTGAATCTAATACTTAATATCAACGTTAGTAATATCTAGATTCTGAGCTAAATAAAATAGGAGTTGTCAAGATACTATAAGTTCTCCCCCTTTTTGTCATAAGCAAAAAGAATGAAGGTGGAAAAAATAGTAAGAGCAAAAGACGAAATACTCCCCCTCAGAAGTAATACCAAGGGATACTTGGCTTCTGATTAGTGTATCTTCTGATGAGAGCAGAAGTGTGGTTCTGGTGACATCTCCGTTCTGGACAAAAATTTCATCTTCAGATACTTCAGAATGAGAAGCTAGGAACCTACTCTTCTTCTGATGACGCAAGTCAGAAGTTGTAGTAGCATCTTCTGATGTTGTTGCTTCTGGTTCGTCAAGTTCTGAGTCTTTGTTTCTATCTGAAACAGTCATGCTCATCTCTGCAAGCTTTTTCAGCTAGCTTTGACTGGACCAAATCTTACTCTACTGATGCCTCCAAGATTAACTTCACCTTCAGATTCAAGTTTTGGATCTTGGGACATATGCCTTTCTCCCGTCATGTGTTGCTTGCATCCACTGTCCAAGTTCCATGGTTGGAGTTTCGATGGACCTATTGAAGATATCTGCAACATATATAATCTTATCCCTAGGTACCCACTTTCTGGGTCCTTTCTTGTTAGTTAGCCCAGAAGTTCTGACAACTTTGGGTCTTTCAACAGGATAATATACAGGAATTTTTGCATGATATTTAGACATGAAGAAAGATTTCTTTATAAGAGGAGGTTTAGCAGCTTCAGCAGGTACAGGGTCAGGCAATATGGTACCAGAGGGAACAAAGCATTCATACAAAGATTTAGCTTTAGGCACAGAGGGCTCATTTCTAATTGGTTTAGAATACCCAATGCCACGCATTCCATTTCTGCTCACGCCATAGATCAATGAAGCCATCAAGCTTCTATCTACGCTTTTAACCAGGAATCTTTGAAAAGATTTTTCATACTTAGATTCATTTCTACAATCAGAGGCATCACAAGCAACTATATCTTCTAACTTAGCAATCTGATTCTTAAGCACAGAGTTAGAATTAACTAAAGCATGATTATCATTTTTCAAATCAGAAATAATTTTCTCATGTTCAACAGAAGTTTCAGAGGCAGCAGAGAAATTCTTTTTCAACCTTTTATGCTTAGTCAAGAGAGAGTTATATTTATCCATAATTTCAGACAAAGCATCTTTAAGTTCAGAAGTTGAGAAAGAATCAAATACCTCATTTTCATCGTCAGAGTCTGGATCTCCTTCTGATTCTGAGTCAGAGTCAACAGCTTCCTTTGACTCTGCTCCTTTGTCTTTGACAATAGCCATGAGTCCTTGGACTTCACCATCAGAGTCAACATCCTCTGACTCTGATTCGTCAAAAGTCACCATCAGACTTTTCTTTGGTTTGAAATGCTTCTTTGACTTTTCGTCCTTTGATGAACCTTTGTATTTGCTCTGCCTGTGCTTCCAGATGCAGTTGAGCTTTCTGGATATAAGAGTCAGCTCATCTTCATCAGAATCTTCAGAGGCTTCTTCAGATTCTTCTGCTTCTGCTTGGAGAGCCTTAGCCTTTTCAGATTTGGATTTCAAGGCTATAGACTTCTTCTTCTGATCCTGATGTTCAGCACGCTTTAGTTCATGACACTTCAGTATGCTTATGAGTTCTTCCAAACTCATCTGCTCAACATCTCTAGTTAGCTCCAAGGAAGTTATCAAAGGCATCCAGCTTTCAGGAAGACCTCTAAGGATCCTCATGACATGATCCGCAGTGGTGTAGCTATTGCTGAGGGGTCTTATTCCAGCAATAATCAACTGGAATCTGGAAAACATATCCTCAATGGATTCGTCAGGTTCCATTTGGAAGGATTCATATTTCTGGATCAAAGACAGTGCCTTTGATTCTTTCACTTTCTTGTTTCCTTCATGAGACATCTTCAAGGATTCAAAGATGCCCTTGGCGGAATCACGATCAGTAATTTTCTCATATTCTTCATATGAAATGGCACTTTGCAGAATAGCTCTTGATCGGTGATGATCTCTGAATTCCTTCTTTTGATCTTCACTCATCTTCTCCCTTGGGATCTTTACACCATGTTTATCGACAGGAGGGGTGTAGCCATCAACAACAAAATCCCAGAGATCAGGATCAAAGCCAAGAAAGAAGCTTTTGATTCTATCTTTCCAAAAATCAAATCTCTGACCATCAAAGATAGGTGGTCTTGCACTATATTGATATTTGCTTGTAGTAGTGGTGGAATCCATGAGTTTTTCACACTGGCCCGGATCTACTGAACACTGTTAAGTGTGGTAATCAGAACTTGCGCTCTGATACCAATTGAAGGTGTGAAAAACGACTAGAAGGGGGGGGTTGAATAGCGTTTTCAATATAAAAACTTTCCCCTTAAGATTTAAAGTAAATCTTTTCGGTTTCTCTAAGATAGATGGTGCAGCGGATAAAGATAGAGAGAAGAGAGAAGCACACAAGTATTTTATCCTGGTTCACTTGATAAATCCCTCAAGCTAATCCAGTCCACCCGTTAAGGTGATTTCTTCCTTCTTAGAATGAAGGCAATCCACTAATCAGATAATTGTTACAACTGCACTTGAAACCTACAAGTGACTAACAATACACTGACTTAGCTATCACTAAGATTCACTCTCTTAGTCTTCTCTAGGATCCGATCAACCTTGATCTCCTAAAGGAATCACCACTAAGATTCACTCTCTTAGTCTTCTTAAGGATACTGACCTACCCGGTCCCTTAAGGAAAATCAAACAACTGTTTGAGGTTGGTGTTTACAAAGGTTTGCTTCTAAATAAGCTGAGTGTAAACTAAATAAGAACAGATGAAGAAAGTAGAGGCTTGAATCTTTTCTTGTATTGCAGCTCTTTGTTTTCTCTCTCTCTTAGCTTTCTTCTTTTCTTCAGCCTTTTATAGTCCAAGGTGCAAAGGATATTTCTGTTGAGAGAATATGACCGTTGGAGGGCATTTCTGGAACTTCCAGAACCTGCTGTGGCTGAACCTTGGTAGGTAGGCTTTTCAGAATAGTACACTGCTCTTGTACTTCTCGATAGAGACATTTGCCTTTAACCATTGACTTCTGATCAGAGTTATGCTTCGTGTTGGAACTTGTGAAGCTTGGTGATCAGAGTCAGAGGGATGCTTGGATCCTCTGACCTTCGTAACTTCTGCTTCTGGACCTTCAGAGCTTCTGAACCTTCAGAGCCTCTGGTCCCTCAGAGCTTCTGGTCTTCAGATCTTCTGATCCTCTGATCCTCTGATCCTCAGATCCTCTGATCTTCAGATCCTCTGATCTTCAGATCTTCTGATCCTCTGATCTTCTGATCCTCTGATCCTCTGATCCTCAGATCCTCTGATCTTCAGAACTTCTGACGAATATATCTTCTGGTGTCAGAATCAGAACCTGTTTGTCAAAACACTCAAGACAAACATTAGAGTATCATAGTTGTTCATCCACAAATAAATACTTGTTATCATCAAAACATAGAGTTGTACCACATGACCAAATCTTGATCTTACATAAGAGTTCAGAGTGAAAACGCATGACATAGATGAATTGAAATAATCAGAGTGCATAAGTATTCAGAGTCACGAGTAGGGTATCAAAGTCAACAAAAATAACTTCAGAAGAAGTGAAATGTATTCCTTGTATTTTCCTAGTGACACATCTATGGTCATAAAGGTGGGACTCTTAAATTCTCCAAAAGGTAAAAAGAAATCACACTAACACAGCTTACACATCAAAAACTGGGTTATACTCCCCCTTTTTGTCATAAGCAAAAAGCTTGGGGTGTGAAAAACTTAGCTTGAAGTACAAGGTACTCCCCCTTAAAGAAGGCCTAAGTTTCAAAAAGATGGAGAGATAAAATGATGAATGAAAAAGAGATTAGCGGATTAAAGAAAGGAATTAATGCGAGTGTAGAACGTTTACCACCGGCCACGGGAGTAAAGAGAAGCTTCAGTTACCAAGGACTTATCCTCGAGAAGCTGCAGGAGCAATAACTTCCGGAGAGAAGAATGATGCTTATATAAAGCGAGTAGGAACTAAGGAAGCTTCACAACAAGATCAATTCAAAAAAAATGGCATCATACATGGTTGCATTAGAGGAGCTCAGGAAGAAGGCCTTTGAAGAAGATTTGTTCTTGAATGTTAGGCATCCAAATGGTTCAAGAACCATACATGAGCTTACCACAACGCTGCTAGAAGAGGATCTTAGTCCAGAGTTGGAGAAAGATCTGAAGGAATTCCTCTGCTTTGTGGAGGAGATTCAGGAGCTGTGCCAGCTGGAGCTGAATCTGCTGGAAGAGAAGGAAGCAGTGGAGAAGAAACTGAAGACGATGGAAGAGAGTCTGGAGAAGGATGAGCTGAGCAACAGGCTCGGCAACATAGAATATGCACTCGATCGTCTGGAGAGGGAAAGGGTAGAGCAGCGCCAAGAAAGTAGGAGAATGAGGAAGGATCCTCCATTCTAGAGTTATGTAAATGTATGATGTAATATGTAATAATTATATATATATGAAAGAAAAAAATTTTCAAACATATGTTATGAAAGAAAATGCAAAAAAAAAAAAAAATGAAATAAACAAACACTTAAGGAAATAAGTAGATATAACGCATAGAAGCAAATATCTTAAAGTTATGAAAAGAAAAAAAACTAAAAGTTATCAATTAAAGAAGAAAAACGAGGGAAATCCTAAAAAACTAGGGCTTTTCAAAGCGACGCAGAAGTTCTTGAAGGGCTTCATTCATGTTGAACAGGAGAGTCTCATGAGTGTTGAGACGTTGTTCCAAAATATCAAGTCTGGAAGAACTTGGCTGAGTAGAAGTAGATGGAACATCCTGAGCAGAGTGAGGAGCCGGAGTTGACTGTGAAGCAGCACTTGTGAAAGGCACTGGTGCAAGAATTTGACCTCTGAGAGCTTCAGCTTCAGCCTGTAGCCTTTCAGCCTCTTTTAGAGCTTCTAACTTAGCATTTTCAATTTGTTCAGCTTCTAGGCGTGCAGCTTCTTCTGCTTGTTCTTTCTTCTTTCTTGCTTCCTCAATAGCTTCAAGTAACTCAACCCTTAGCTGTTGTTCATGAATAGCCAACCTTCTGTTGAAACGCTGCCTAGCAGCTTCAATCCTCTTATCCCTTTCAGCTGTGAGATGATGCATCATGATAGGAACTTGAGCAATCATCCAATCACACAGATGATCCCATTCTTCAGCAACAGAGTTAGGATTCTCATGAAGGTCAGTGTGACCTTGCACATTGTGAATCATTAATGATGCTTCATGATTAAACACACTGATGCACTCAAGAAAGGAGTTTGGTCTGAGATAAGTATAGGGAACAATGGAAAGATTGGTTTCAGGAGAAGTGGGGTGGTTACTGCTATTGGCCTCAGAGACACCTTGAGGAGAACCAACATCTAGAGTTTGAGCATTTGAATTGTTGATCTCAAGGTTAGGCTGAGAGGTTTCAACCTCAGGGTTTGGAGATCTAACCGAAGAATGGTTAGAGACTGAGTTTTCTGGTTGATCAGGGTTTGGTTGAACAAGATCTGGTTGTAATGGAAGTTCTGGTTGGATGGGTTGAGATGAAGGGGATGCTGCATTCAAAGGGACTACATGAATAGGATGATCTGGGTCAACTAGAAGTTATGGTCTAGGTCCAGGATATCTCCTTGGGCTAGGTACAGTATGGTAGTACTCAGGAATGGCAGACTCCTTTTCTTTCGCAATTTGATCAAATTTGCGAATGGATTCAGAGTTATTGGAGGGTGAGGAGTCAGCAACATTGGTAGGAAAAGATACAGAGGGACAAGGAGTTATGATTTCTGTATCGGTTGTTTTGCGAATCGAATGATCTGATGCTCTGAGGACAGAGTGATCAGATGTTCTGGGTTCAGGTTGAGATGGATCTGAAATGATGGGTTCAGAGGCTTGTGGGTTGTATTGAATGGTTATGGGTGAGGTAGGTTCAGAGGGTCTTGGAGTCTGAAGCATGTTCCAAAGAGGAGCTTCTTCATGAGAAGGTTGAAAAAATGAAGATCTAGGTGAAGTGGGTGAAGAAGTGTTTTGTTCAGCTGGTTGAGACTCTTGAATAGGAGAGAGTGGGGTAGCGGTTCGGTTAAGAAGTGCAGAAATAGGGAGTGCATCAAATACGTTTAAATCATCATCAATAAATGTATCAGCAGACTTACTTGATGATCGCACTGCCGACCGAGTAACCCTGGCAGGAGCCTCAGTTCTTGTTACTTCAGCAGCTGGTTCCACACGAGTTAGCTTCTCCACAATCCTCACTTGCTTCTTTGACTTCTTTGGTGGAGGAGGAGCATCATCATCATCACCATCAGATGGAGCATTTGGCTTGGTGGGTTCCTCATGCTTCCTTTTAGGCTTGTCATTCTTCTTCTTCTTCTTCTGATCAACACCATCAGAAGGATCAGACAATTCAGAGGATTCCTCTAGAATTATTTTTCTCTTCTTCTTCTTCTTGGGAGGAGAATCAAACTCTGGAGCTGGCGGCAGGGTTCTGAAGAACTCGTCCACATCTATTTCATAAACTAGTTGCCTCAAGTCATCTAGATAGTGTAAAATAGCAAGTGGATCATCATCTTGGGACCACAGAGGGTAATTGATCAGAGGGACTCGTCTCTGTCTGATTTCATCAGAGGTGTCTTCATGAGAAGGTGCAACCTTTGTGTTGATCAATCCCATCTTCTTCATGGATGTGGAGGTGAAGATATCACCAACAACAGTTGTCAGATCCTCTGTGCAGTCTGCTTTAGTCAGATCTTCTATCAACTTGCTCTCAATGAAGAGGTCTGAGAGCAATCTTCCAAAGGGAATGTATCTGATAGCAGACTTTAGAGAAGCAGTTGTTCTGGACTTCCTGATACATTCTTTGAGGTAAGAGAACAGGAAGAAGGGAAGACAGATCTTCTTGTGGTCTTGAATGAAGAAGAGTATCACTTTCTGACAGAAATTGATGTAGTCTGGAGAGCTTCCCTTTGGCCTTTGATTGATGCAATGAAGCAGAATCTTGTGCCAAATCCTCAGCTTAGGATGAAGTTCTACTACTTTGTAGTCACTTTTGCCTGGCTTATAGTTTGTGTAGAGATCTTTGTTGGTTTCTTCTTTGGTCTTGGGCTTCACCTTTGATTCCGTCAGGTGGAATCTGTAGCCTGTGCCAGTGTTCTCACCCAGAAGATCAACAATCGATTTCTCAGTGATGATGATTCTTCTGCCAGCAATGTAGGAGACTACTTAATTGTCATCACAGTCGGCATGTTTCCAGAATTCCTTTACCAACTTGATGTAGACTGGACCACGAAGCCTGTTGAAGTATTCTTCCCAGCCTTGAGCTCGAACTTCAGGACGAAGATCATACCCATTTGCAGCAATGTTGTCAAGGTCGAATCTCCATTCAGCAAGAACCTGGAGTTCATCAGGAGAGTAGACACACGTAACGGCACAACCTCTTTGAGCGAGAGGAATCATCTGCTCTGTAGCTTGAGCTTCTGGTTGATTTCTTTGAGTTGCAGAGCCCGATTGACCAGTAATTTGACCTACTACCATGAGTGGAAATCTTCTTCCGTCCGCAGTTTCACCTCTGTTATATTTCACCATCTCTGAAGCGGTTGAAGGTTTGGGTAGAAGAGAGAGGATGAATAAAGAGAGAGAGAAATCGTGGGGATTAAGGGTTTTCCAAACCGAAGAGAGAGAGAGAGAGTAAAGCAGTAAGTGATAGAGAACGTGTGTGTATAGTGGGTTTTTGAAAATAACCGTTGTTGATTAAAAAACAAAGTAAAATCAACGGTTAAAAATTAAAGACATCATAGCAACAGTTAATACACATATCACACGATGGAGAGAAGCACATCAACACTCATTACGACAGACTGTCAGCACGGGCACAAGGAACGAGGTATCATAGTTACTGACACACGTTTACTGTCTCAGCTTCAGAGTGAGCACCAATGGGTACTTATCCTCTGATGGAGTTACCTTCTGAACTAGACATCTTCTGATAAAGAAACATCATAGTCAGAGGTTCTGATCCATCTTCATGCTGGACAAAAGTCCATATTCAGATTTTTCAGAATGGAATTAAATCTATCCTCTGCTAAGGGCTTTGTAAAGATATCTGCCCATTGATGGTCAGTATCAACAAACTTCAGAAGAAGTACGCCCTTCTGAACATAATCTCTAATAAAATGATACTTTACCTCAATGTGTTTTGCCCTTGAGTGTAAGATAGGATTCTTACTCAGTGAGATTGCAACAGTGTTATCACAATAAATTGGGATGTTGCTCTCAAGGATTTGATAATCCTCCAGCTGATGTTTCATCCAGAGCATCTGAGTGCTGCAAATTGCTGCTGAGTTATATTCAGCCTCTGCAGTAGATAGTGCAATGGTTGATTGCCTCTTGCTTGCCCATGAGACTAAGTTGCTTCCCAGAAATTGACAATTTCCAGAAGTGCTTTTTCTCTCTGTTCTATCTCCAGCATAATCAGCATCACAATAACCTGAAAGCTTATACTCTGATGTTTTCTTGTACATCAAGCCAAGGTTAGTGGTACCTTTCAGATACCTTAGGATCCTCTTAACAGCAGTTAAGTGGGTTTCCCTTGGATCTGATTGGAAACGAGCACATAAGTGAACACTAAACAGTATATCTGGCCTAGATGCGGTTAAGTATAGAAGTGAACCTATCATACCACGATAGAGCTTCTGACAAACTTTACCACTTTCATCTTCTTTCTCCAGAATGCATGTAGGATGCATTGGAGTCTTGGCCACTGTAGAATCCAGCATATTGAACTTCTTCAGAAGTTCTTTAGTGTACTTGCTCTGATGGATATATGTTCCTTCTGGTGTTTGATCAACTTGTATTCCCAGAAAGTACTTGAGTTCTCTCATCATACTCATCTCAAATTCAGCCTGCATCATCTCAGAAAATTCTTTGCATAGAGATTGATTAGCAGAACCAAATATAATATCATCAACATAAATTTGCACAATTAAGATATCATCTTTGTAAGTTTTGCAAAAGAGAGTTGTATCTACTTTACCACTTACAAACTTATTCTCCAGAAGGAATGAGCTGAGTCTCTCATACCATGCTCTAGGAGCTTGCTTCAGACCATAGAGTGATTTCTTCAAATTGAACACATGGTCTGGGTTCTTTTCATCCTCAAAACCTGGGGGTTGATGAACGTAGACTTCCTCTGATATGTATCCATTTATGAAGGCACTCTTAACATCCATCTGATGTAGGATTATGTTGTGATTCACTGAGAAAGAGATCAACAGTCTGATTGCTTCTAGTCTTGCTACAGGAGTAAATGTTTCTGTGTAGTCTATTCCTTCCTGCTGGCTGTAGCCTTGAGCAACTAGCCTTGCATTGTTTCTGACTACTTCTCCTTTCTCATTCAACTTGCTTCTGAACACCCATTTTGTTCCAATTACATGGATACTCTCAGGCTTCTTCACTAAGCTCCAAACATCGTTCTTGGAAAATTGATTCAATTCTTCTTCCATCGCCAGAATCCAGTCCTTGTCCTGAAGAGCTTCATCAATTGACTTGGGTTCAATTAGGGACACCAATCCTTTCAGACTAAGCAAGGTCTCTTCAGAGGGTCTGAAGGCTGATCTGGTTCTGACTGGTTCGTCTTTGTTGCCCAGAATCAATTCCTTAGGATGAGCTGCAGTGATTCTGCTCTTCTTCAGAGTTTGTGAATCAGAGGGACCAGCTTCTTCTTCTGGTTCATCTTCCTCTGGCTCAGCTTCCTCTGGAGCTTTGCCTTTGTCAGAAACATTTATACTTAAATCTGCAAATTTCTCAACTAGCTTTGACTGGTCAGAGTCAAGCTTATCGTCAAATCTAACATGAATAGATTCTTCAATAGTCTTAGCATCAGTATTATAAAATCTAAAGCCTTTAGATCTCTCAGAATAACCAAGTAATAGACATTTAGAAGACTTAGCATCAAATTTATGCAATCTATCCTTAGTATTAAGAACATAACAAACACAACCAAAAGGATGAAAGTAGGAAATGTTGGGTTTTATGTTCTTCCACAATTCATAGGGAGTCTTATTCAGAATTGGTCTCACAGAGATTCTGTTCTGAATGTAACACGCTGTGTTTACTGCCTCTGCTCAAAAGTGCTTAGCCATGCCAGTTTCTTGGAGCATGGTTCTAGCCATCTCCTGAAGAGTTCTGTTCTTCCTCTCAACAACACCATTCTGTTGAGGAGTTCTGGGACAAGAGAAATCATGTGCAATTCCATAGGAATCAAACAGACTCTCAAACTTGTCATTCTCAAACTCTCCACCATGGTCACTTCTGACACGCACAATCCTACAAGCCTTCTCGTTTTGCACTTGGGCTATGAAGGTAGAGAACACAGCATGAGACTCATCCTTGCGGGTTAGAAACTTTACCCATGTCCAGCGGCTATAGTCGTCAACGATGACCATCCCATATCTCTTGCCACCTATAGACTCAGTTTTCACTGGTCCAAAAAGGTCGATATGCAGAAGTTCCAACGGCCTTGAGATTGAGACAACATTCTTTTCCTTGAAAGGGACTTTTGTGAATTTGCCTCATGACATGCTTCACAAAGAGCGTCTGAAGCGAACTTCAGAGTGGGCAAGCCCCTGACAAGGTTTAGCTTGCTCAGCTGAGAAATCTTTCTCATACTGGCATGCCCTAACCGTCTATGCCATACCCATTGCTCTTCATTAACAGACAGAAGGCACTTCACATTCCGAGCCTCCAACTCAGATAATCTGATCTTATATATGTTGTTCTTCCTCTTGCTGTTAAACAGAACAGAGCCATCGATCTGACTTACAGCCCGGCAGGACTTTTGATTAAAGATAACATCATAACCCTTGTCAGCTAATTGACTTATAGACAATAAGTTATGAGTTAAGCCGTCTACCAATAAAACATTATAAATGCATGGACTACTATCTACACAAATAGTACCAGTACCAACAATTTTACCCTTTTCGTTGCCACCAAAGCCAACTTCACCTCCAGGCTTAAGTTTTAGCTCTGGAACATACGCCTTTCTCCCGTCATGTGACGCACTTTCTGGGTCCTCTCTTGTTAGTTACCCCAGAGGTTCTGATCACCTTGGGTTTCTCAACATGATAATGTAAAGGAATTCTTGCATGATATTTAGACATAGAGAAAGATCCCTTTTTAAGAGGAGGTTTAGCAACTTCAGCAGGTAAAGGATCAGGCAATATGGTACCAAAGGGAACAAAGCATTCATACAAAGATTTAGCTTTAGGCACAGAGGGCTCATTTCTAATTGGTTTAGAATACCCAATGCCACGCATTCCATTTCTGCTCACGCCATAGATCAATGAAGCCATCAAGCTTCTATCTACGCTTTTAGCCAGGAATCTTTGAAAAGATTTTTCATACTTAGATTCATGCTTACTATCAGAGGCATCGCCGGCAATAACTTCTTCTAACTTAGCAATTTGATTCTTAAGCACAGAGTTAGAATTAACTAAAGCATGGTTATCATTTTTCAAATCAGAAATGATTTTCTCATGTTCAGAAGGAGTTTTAGAAACAACAAATAAGTTCTTTTTCAGCTTGTTATGCTTAGACAACAAAGAGTTATACTTATCCATAATATCAGACAAAGCATGTTTCAGTTCAGAGGTAGAGAAAGAAGCGAATACCTCATTTTCATCGTCTGAATTAGGATCTCCTTCTGATTCTGAGTCAGAGTCAACAGCTTCCTTTGACTCTGCTCCTTTGTCTTTGACAATAGCCATGAGTCCTTGGACTTCACCATCAGAGTCAACATCCTCTGACTCTGATTCATCAAAAGTCACCATCAGACTTTTCTTGGTCTTGAAGTGCTTCTTTGGCTTCTTGTCCTTCTTCAGTTTTGGACAGTCACTTTTGTAGTACCCAGATTCTTTGCACTCAAAGCATGTGACTTCCTTTAGTGAGGATTTCTTCTGACCTGAGGATTCAGACTTTCCTTTGGCCTTTCCAGAGCCTTTGTACTTGCTCTGCCTGTGCTTCCAGATTCGGTTGAGTCTTTTAGAGATCAGAGTCAGCTCATCTTCATCAGAATCTTCTGATGCTTCTTCAGATTCTTCTTCTTCAGCTTGAAGAGATTTTGACTTCTCTGCTTTAGCCTTCTCAGATTTGGATTTTAAGGCTATTGACTTCTTCCTCAGATCTTGCATCTCTGAGCGCTTCAGCTCATGGCACTTCAGTATGCTGATGAGTTCTTCTAAACTTATACGCTCAACATCTCTTGTGAGCTCTATTGAAGTCACCAAGGGCATCCAGCTTTCAGGAAGACATCTGATGACCCTTATGACATGATCTTTTGTTGTGTAGCTCTTGTTGAGAGGTCGTATTCCAGCTACAAGCAACTGAAATCTGGAGAACATTTCTTCAATGGACTCGTTTGGCTCCATGACGAAGGATTCATACTTTTGGATCAAGGACAATGCCTTTGATTCTTTGACTTTCTTGTTTCCTTTATGAGACATCTTCAGGGATTCGAAAATGCCTTTTGCATACTCACGATCTGTAATCTTCTGATACTCTTCATAGGAAATAACACTTAGAAGAATTGCTCTAGCTTTGTGATGTTGTGAGTAAAGCTTCTTTTGATCTGCAGTCATCTCTGACCTTGGGATCTTCTTGCCTTCTTCATCAGTTGGACGCTCATAGCCATCCACAATAATATCCCAGAGATCTGCATCAAAACCCAGAAAGAAACTTTCAAGTCTATCTTTTCAATATTCGAATCTTTGACCGTCGAACATGGGAGACTTTGCATTGTAACCATCTCTTTGAGTTTCACTGGTGGTAGCCATTGTTTTTCACACCGGCCCGGATCACTGAACACTGTTAGGTGTGGTAATCAGAACTTGTGCTCTGATACCAATTGAAGGTATGAAAAACGGTAGAAGTGGGGGTTTGAATAACGTTTTCAAATAAAAACTTCCACCTTAAAGATTTTAACAAATCTTTCGAGACTTAAGTGCTAAAGATAAGAGATAGAAAAGCACACAAGGATTTTTATCCTGGTTCACTTGATAAATCCCTCAAGCTAATCCAGTCCACCCGTCAAGGTGATTTCTTCCTTCTTAGAATGAAGGCAATCCACTAATCAGGTAAAGTGTTACAACTGCACTTGAAACCTACAAGTGACTAACAATTACACTGACTTAGCTCACACTAAGATTCACTCTCTTAGTCTTCTCTAGGATCCGATCAACCATGATCTCCTAAAGGTAACTAAACAAACTGTTTAACAAAGAATGTTTACAAGAGATTTGCTTCTGAAAAGCTAATAGTAAACACAATGAATTCAGATGAAAGAATGCTTGAAGGTTTTTGAATATAGCTTGCGCATGTGTAATTCTTCCAACCGCATCTTTCAAACTTCAGCCTCTATTTATACTCCAAGGATTAGGGTTTGAACGCTGCATGAAAATGCTACCGTTGGAGGGCAATTCTGGAAATTCCAGCTTCTGCTGTGGCTGAGAACGTTAGGTAGGTCATCAGGAAAGTACATATGCTTTTGTACTTGGATAGTGACTTGACCTTTAAACATAGGAGACTTCTGATCAGGGGAATGCTTCATGTTGGAACTTGTGAAGCCGGTTGATCAGAGTCAGAGGGAAAGCACAGATCCTCTGACCGTTGTATCTTCTGATTCTGAACTCAGAGGGAGGTACATGGTCTTCAGAGTTTCTTGCTTCTGGACATCAGAGTTTCCACTAATCAGCTTCTGGATCTTCAGAGTCTTCTACACCATCAGAACATCTGAAACTTCAGTGTTTCTTGGTTGTCAGAACTTCTGGATCTTCAGAACTTCTAGTGACTGAGTCCACATCAGAGCTTGTATAACTTCAGATCTTCTGAAGCATGTCTACTGTTCATAGTGAACATAGATGTTGCGAAAGCGTTGCTTGGGTCACTCTTTATGCACAGTGCTTCTGATTTGTGTGAGATTGAGTTGAGGTCAGAGCCTGTAAATAGCACACTCAGAAAAACACGTTAGAGTATCATAATTGTTCATACTCAAATGTTAACTTGTAATCATCAAAACATAGAGTTGTACTACTCGATCAAAACTTGATCTTACAGGCCCAGCTTGCTTCACATATTCATTGAGCCCATTATCCTCAAGCCCATTAAAGCCTAAAAGCTCCAACACACTTAGATGTTGGCCACTCTGCCAAATTTCCCTTTCTTCTCTTGGCTTCTCTACTGCCGCCAACTCATAATTACCTGGCCCCACCTCCACATTAAATCCCATTCTTTTTTGTTCCCCTTCACCATAATTACACCTCGAGCCTTCCAACCACTCATTTCTGTCTACTACCGCTTCGTCTACTCCTCCCAACGGCGGTGCCTTGCCGGACTCCACATGATCGCCACTCACCTCCTCATCATCCATCCCCCCTTCTTCATCAAAGAAAAAACCATCTTCCTCAGACTCAGAAGGATCATATGAGTATGAGCACACCTTGTCATTCATGCTGCACTTACAAGAGTAAATCCATTCTCCACCCATTTCTTCATTTACCCTCACCACAGTCACCTTACCATTGATTTCAATCTTCCTCGCACATGCAATAGGCTCGAAGCTAGACGTTCTTACCATCATTCTCGCATAATCCAGCTTGGTGAAAAGCCTTGTACGCTCGTCCAAAGCCACCAGCGAGCCCAACGGCCCCACCCGTGATTTGAAACCGTCTTCTCGCCAAACATCAAGAGGAACTCCGTAGCACCGCACCCAAACCAACCTATGACCTGGTGTGTCCGTCGGCGACCACCTCTCCACTGACTCAAAAATTTGGCTTAGCCATTCTTCAAATCCCTTTAGTAGCTCCGCCTCATCGTCCCCTTCAACATCTGACAGCAGCACCGCATTATCCCCCATGTGCCTAATTTTTATGGTAAAGAAAGCTTCTAATTGGAATGTTTCATGAAGAGTAGCCAACTTCCTTACATCATGTAATCTCCCAACACAACACTTGGCCAGCCACTCCTTATTCTCAGTCTCAATGACCAACTTTTCACCGTACCATTCATCCTCCTTTCCCTCCTTAGGACCTTTTTCCAAAACTGGGTTCAAGCTTATCTTCGGAACCCACGTACCAAATTTCTGCATCCCTTTACGTACCACCTGAGCATATGAAGCCCCTTTCTCTCTAGTCTTGAAATCCTTTTTCACTACTGTAGCCCTTCCACCATCAGGTACACCTTCATTGAGGCTTCTTCTCGGTACATTATGTGTTGTCAGCTCTCGTTTTCCCTTCTCCCTTCCAAAGCGAGGCGCATTGACATGCATTTCGTACACTCGATGATAATATTGTCCAGTTGACGCTCTAATCTCTACGGCTCCTGAACATTTAGGAACCTCACAAACCCAAAACGATGCCCTTGCTTGTTCCTTCTGGCAGGAATAAACACTTCCAATACTCTTCCATACCTCTGAAATATGCTCCAAAGCTGAACCTCCCCAAAGTGTTCTGAGAATTGAGAGGACGGAGCCACTTCGTTCTACTTCACTCAATACCCAAGTTAGACTTGAGGGGGAGTGATGGAAATTTAATAAAAAAGTCTCGCATTGCTAAGTTGATGACAAATTGAATGCTTTATAAGTTGGAGAGTAGTAAGGCCCCGTTTGGATAAACAGCTTAATTAAGAGCTTATGGTCATAAGCGCTTATGACATAAGCGCTTATTCATAAGCTATTTTTAAAAATTTATTAAAATAAATTAAAAATAAGCTGTGTATAAGCATAAGCTGTTTTTCATAAGCTATCCTGAGTAGCTTATGAAAATAAGCTGAAAATAGCTTATGGCAGACCATAAGCTGTTTGCATAAGCTCTCCCAAACACTGGCATAAGAGCTTATGCTGTCAGATAAGCTCAAATAAGCTCTTCCAAACTGGGCCTAATTCCAATTTCCTTAAAGTTTTTGGATTGAGCTTCTCTTCCAACACCTACTAACCACTCTCCTAGACCCATTGCAACGTTTAAATCCAATATAAATATATACAGACTTGTTAGAGAACAAAGAATTTACAGTACATGATAAAATATAAACATATGTTTAAGAAAGAAAATTTGGGAATGAAAAACGCATGTTTGGGATTCTAATTTCACAAAAAGTTCATCGATTGAAAATCACAAAATCAGTCAAGAATCGGGTTCTAATTAAGGCTTTGATACCTTGTGGCTTATGTAAGCGGAAAATTTCATAATGTAATTATATGAAATTTGAATAACAACACTTACTTGTTGAAGACATGATTTTGGAGAAGAAGAATTTTGCTATCCTTGATAAAGTTCACCTACATTGTTTAATGACTAGATCTTCCTCTGTATATTTTACACTTCATTTCACAACTCTCAATGATGCAAGTTGTGAAGCAGACAATATCCTGATGGTGTGATTAAGGGGGAATCTAGCCAAACTTCTTATAACCTTAATCCCTACCTATCATGGACAAGGGTTGCGGCCCACACTTTAATCCACACCAATTAGATTACATATACTCAGGCGCCCCAAACAAAAGAGATTACTTAATTAATAAAGGAAGCCAATGCACCCTATCAAAATTATGAATTAACTAATTTTTCACAAACAAAATAAAAGTAATTGCAACCCACAAAATGTTACTAGATGAATCTAACACTTTTTTACTTACTTATAATTGGATTATAGCACCCCTCGTGATATCATATATGCAAGTATTTCTTTTGCTTTTCAAAATCAAAACAAAACTTCATGCATAGCACTGGCCCTAGTCTAGTAGGATTATATGCACAATTTCCTTTCTATTATTTTTTAAGCAAAATATATGATTTCACCATTTAGAAGTCCAAAAATTGATCAAAGTTTAAGAAGTCTCAAACTTTGTAAGTAAGTTTGACTTTAGTTGTTCGGCGGAAAGTTGTCATTTAGTGGCGGTATAAAATAAGCAATAATATTAATTATAAAAATGACTATCACTAAACGTCAAGTTTTCGCTAATAGACTAATTTCAAACTCGCGCATATAAAATTATAGACTAATCTAACAATTAACCAAAGTTATAATTATAAAAGTAATAAATTATAACACTTTTTCTAAATTCACATGCTATTAACCGAAATCACTTATGTTATTATCTTAATACCCAATTTCCACCCATATTTAAAGTATGAAAGGAAGAAATGAGTGAAAAATGAGAGTTATGATTGATGATGTAGTGAGAAGAAGAAAAAAATAATTAAGGGGAAATTTATGTGAATGTATCAAAGTTGAAGTTAAATAGATAAAAAACCAATGAACCACTTAACAAATGGAATGGGCTTACTATTTGATTGTTTGTTAGGTTACCAACGTTGAGGATAAACTTTAAATAAGAAGCTGCTTAAACTATAAGAAACCATTCAACATAGGTATATCATTTAGAAAAGAACATGCATCTCGAAAATGAATCTTGATAATCACGATGCTCATTTAATGTCCGCGTTGGAGGCCTCATGCATGTTTTTGCTTCTAACGTGGTGAAATGTCTGTTCTTTCACTCATATTTTATCGTCCGACATTTTACAGTCTCAGCTTCTATGTATGGTCTCATCTTCCGAGGGGTTGAAGTTCTAGATGTAGCTAAAACTCATTCCATTTCAAAATTATTGTAAAATATTTTATCAAATATTATCCGATGTCACGTTAATTAATTGTAATTGATTTATTTTGGACCGCAGGTGATTAACCCAAACTTGTATAGGGTTATTTAACTAGAAAATATCTCAAGTTAATATTGGACCAATATACAGGACTGATCATGTTATTCTATGGCAAAAGTAAAAATAATGTGGTTGCTATTGTAACTTAAATCAGATTAAGATGTGGTACCTAAAATGATATAGATCATTAGAAAACATATAATTTTTTGAACTTAGAGGAAGATTTGGAGGTTTAATATGGGTGGTTCAGGAAAAAAAAAAGATCATATCAAGAAAGAAACTTAGATGATCTCCCAAGTTGAGCTTAAAACCCTAATTTTAAAATCGTACATCGAATAACATAAACAAATTTAATTACAATATATTATTAATTGATTTAGTCAATGAATTTTAATTTTTAAAAATTACAATAATAAATCATTTATAAAATTATAATTTAAAATATCACATGAGGTACCACACCTAAAAAAAACGTTTGGGTACCACAGAATTCACCAAATAATTTTAAGGTGAAGCTTCTATAAACATGTTAGAATTGATTCTTGAAAAAAAAAAAAAACGAACTTCAAACATGCTATACTGTATGTATACTCCTTTCATCTCGTGTTTTTTATCCCAAAATATGAGTTACGCTACAACGTGTATAAAGTATTAAACATTTTTTCCATGTTAACTCTTATATTTATAATTCAACCATGGAATAATTTTCCCTGCTTTCCAAATTTTCTTTTATGAGAAAATAATAAATGCACTGACAGTGTAAACTTGTTTTACACATGCACCCAATTTATTTCCGCCACATCAGCAATTTATTAATTTACAAATTAAAATTAAAAAGATTTGTAACTACTTAGTCTTATGTGGCATAATGTGATTGGACGTCAGTGTAAAACTTCTTTACACTGACAGTGCATATCCATTAATCTCTTCTTTTATTTTCATGGCTACTATATATCATTTAGAAATAATGGAATATTAATATTTTCATGGCAGAAGAACACTGATACAAGGCCCAGCGATTCTACACCAACAATTGAGGTTTCTTCGGCAACACTGCCACAGAAGGTTCAAGTGCTTCCTCGAAAAATCTAGCTCAATTGCGGTGGAATGTGAGTGTGCTGCAAGATTGAAGATGAGTGTGCTGCAATATTAATAGGATAATTGTAATGTGTAAGAATTGGCAGGTAATTGTTTCTACTGGATTGATGTGCTCCTTGCATTGTTAACATTACAGATTATACTTTTTTACGATGGTAGCATCTTCATCACAATAGGATAACAATGAGGATTTTTCTTCTATAAACATGGACACTGCAGATGCAACTGTTGTTGAAACAATGATTCTAAAGCTCACTGAAAAGGTATGTTATAACTGCTAAAGATGAAAACATTGGCAACTTGTCAATGCAGAGTTATCACAATGTATATTGATTATTAATATATTATTTATGCTGGTCATCTGAACAATTGAGTTTAGTGGTAGATTCAAAGTTTTGGTCACAATCTGTCATAGAAAGCCCAACATAGATAGTAAAAGATTTACAATTTTGTATTACAATCCTATAATCTTAAAGTGGATAAGCAATTGAGCATGCTATAGATAGGTTAGGACTATTGATTTGAAAACTAAAAGGTAAAGAAAAGAAGTTTGCAATCTGGGACATTCTATATCTATATTTAATTCTTATAATTGGGGATATCCCTCTTTTGACTTGTTCTATTGTATTCTATATCTATGTTTCTCTGCCAATTTTAGATGTGTGTGCTTTTATGTTTGTAGCATTGGCCTAATGCTGAATTTTCATCCTTTTTGCACCTATAATTTCTTATTATTTTCTTTTGGGGTTTTAGTATTTGAAGGTCTGGGTTAGTAGTAATTGTTCCAACTCAACCATGTGGTTGTTGCTGTAACTGTGAATGATATTTTAGCTTACTTTGTGAAATAAATCTTACTTGGAGGAATTTACTCTATTACAAACATGCATACATACACTGCTTCAATCTATATCTAGTGTTTCAAATTTTCAGAAGACTCATACATACATAGATCTTTAAAATGTAATTTATATTCCTCTTTAAATGGTGTTCAATCTGTTAAGAGAAATAGAAAAGATGAAGATAGAGCATAACAGAAAGATGTGCCCGTTTCATTGGAGGCAAACAATTGTCTAAGAGTATTACAATAAGAAACAAAGCAAAGTATAAATAGGTCAAGAGTAAAAGACTATACTACCCATAAAACATAAATAATTAAATAAGGCAATATTATCTAACATCCCCCCTCAAACTCACGATGCATCAACAGGAACAGGAAGCATCGAGAGTTTGCCAATCAAGAAACAAAAACGCCTAGCAGAATGAGACTTAGTAAACAGGTCAGAAAGCTGCATGGAGGAGGACACAAAGGGCAATGTGATAGTCCCCTGCTGAAAATGATGACTAGTGAAATGACAATCAATCTCAATGTGTTTGGTGCGTTCATGAAAGACTGAGTTGCGAGTGATCTGGATGGCACTCATATTATCACAATACATAGGAGTAGGTGCATTGAGAGAAACACCCATGGATTCAAGTAGCCATCGCAACCAAACAATTTATGCAGTAGTGGATGTCATGGCACGATATTCAACTTCAATAGAAGATCGAGAGACAACAGCTTGCTTCTTACTTTTCCAAGAAATAAGAGAATCTCCAAGGAAAATGCAAAAACCAGTGGTAGATTTCCTATCAGAGGGTGAACCAGCCCAATCAGCATCAAAGTAAGCACGCAACTCCAATGAGGAAGAGGAAAGGAATAAGAGGCTTTGAAACTGAGTACCCTGAAGATAACGAAGAATGCGAAGAACAGCTGCCCAATGAACTGTAGTAGGGGAGGAAACAAACTGACTAACAACATGCACTGCATAGGCAATGTCGGGTCTAGTAATGGTAAGATACACCAAGCTGCCAACAAGAGTGCGATACAAAGTAGGATCTTCCAAAGGGACACCATTAGAGGAGTTATATCGAGTATTCAGTTCAAGAGGAGTGTCAATTGTTCGAGTATCAGAGAGACGAGCTTGTGCAAGAATGGTGGAAATGTACTTGGATTGAGAGAGGAGATAACCTCGAGGGGAATAGTCATTTTCAATTCCCAGAAAGTAATGAAGAGTACCCAAATCCTTCATCCCAAATTGTTTAGCCAATTGAAGTTTCAAATTCGTAATCCCAACAACATCATCCCCAGTAATAATCATATCATCTATCATCAACATAAAGAGAGCAAAATACAACTATGAGGAGAGCATTTGACAAACAATGCAGAGTCATGGGGGTTGGAGGTGAAACCAAGGGATTCAATCACAATGGAAAACTTCTCAAACCAAGCACGAGGGGCTTGTTTAAGCCCGTAGAGAGCCTTCTTCAATTTGCAAACTTCACTTGGATTATGAGAAACACCTGGTGGAGGAACCATATAAACCTCTTCCTGTAGATCACCATTCAAGAAGGCATTTTTAACATCTAGTTGGGAAATATGCCACTGACAAACAGACGCAACTGCAATGAGGGTCCGAATAGTGGTCATTTTAGCAACAGGAGCAAAGGTTTCTTCATAATCCATACCATACTGCTGAGAAAACCCCTTAGCAACTAAACGAGCTTTGTATCTCTCAATTGACCCATCAGACTTGGTTTTGATCTTATAAACCCAACGAGAACCAATTGCAGTTTTTCCTGGTGGAAGAGAGACAAGTTCCCAAGTATTTGTCTTATGTAGAGCAGAGAGTTCTTCTTCCATAACTTGTTGCCAACAAGGATCAAGAATTGCCTCTTTATAGGAGAAGGGCTCAGACAAGCTATGAATGGAGGTTAAAAATGAAGCAAATGAAGTGGAATAGAGAGATTGAACAAAATCAAGCTTTTGAGTGGACTTACGGTCACGTTGAGGACGATGAGGTTGGGGATCTACAATCTCAGAAGCTGCTTGGGGAGGCATGGGGGCAGATGAAGCTTCAGGAGTAGCAGGACTACTAGTGTCGACCCTGCAAAGCTCAACATGAGAGTTAGTTTGACTTTGGGGAACAAGGTGAGCATCTGTGATGGCCGAATCTGTAGAAAAGGGATCAATGCGAATGAGATCAGATTTGGTAAGATCATGTGTACTAGAAGGAACAGTGTAAAAAGGAATATGTTCAAGAAACACGACATGGCGAGAGACATACAATTTTTTACTTGTAGGTTCATAACAACGATAACCTTTTTGACCATCACCATAACCAAGAAAGACACAAATTGATGAACGAGATGACAACTTACTGCGTTCTACATGCGGACGAAGAACAAAGCAAGTAGAACCAAAGACTCGCAATGTAGAATAATCAGGAGCATAACCATATAATTTTTCAAAATGGGACAAACCTGAAGTGAGAGAGGTAGGGATTCTGTTAATGACATGAACAGAAGTAAGGACAGCTTCCCCCCAAAACTCACTAGGAACAGAAGCAGACAGGAGAAGAGAACGAGCAGTTTCAACAATATGACGATGTTTTCTTTCAGCAACTCCATTCTGTTCAGGAGTATCAGTACAAGAAGTTTGATGAGAAGTACCATCAGATGCAAGGAGTTCAGTAAACTTGTTAGAAGTATACTCACCGCCTAAATCACATCGAAAGCACTTAATAACAGCATTATGTTGAGTTTTAACCATACCACGAAACATATGATAGACAGTTATAAAATCAGAACGATATTTCATAAGATAAACCCAACAGTAACGAGTGCAATCATCAATGAAAGATACATAATATCTAGAACCACCTTTAGTAGCAATTGGGGATGGACCCCATACATCAGAATGAATTAAGTCAAAAAGTGCAACAGAAATTGAGACACTTTTACTAAAGGGCAAAGCAGAAAACTTAGCAGAAATATTATTAGCTTGCAACTTTCCTAAAGCTCCTGTAGAAACTAAGTATTTCAAACGAGAGAAAGAAACATGACCAAGACGAGAATGCCATAAATAAAACTTAGAAGAGGACGGAGTCAAACGAAAGGACGACAAGTCTGCACTAGTAGCTGCAACATCTGGACTTCGTAGCTCTTCCAAAACATAAAGTCCCCCATATCTACGGCCTGTCCCAATCAGCCTCTGAGACCGCAAATCCTGCACATAACAATAGGTGGAAGAAAAGGAATGTAAGCAACCAGAATCACAGAACTGACTTATAGAAATAAGACCTACACATAATTTAGGAATGTAATAGACATCTAGAATAGATAAATGAGATGTGGAAACAGAACCAATTCCTGCTACAGATAAAGGTGTGCCATCAGCGGTTACAATAGGTACAATTGAAACAGGGTGTATGGACACAAATGATTTGAGATCAGTTGACATGTGATGACATGCTCCAGAGTCAAGGATCCACAACGATGGAAAAATACCTGAGGGACTGGTGGAGGACAAACCTATGTTGGACTCGGCAGAAGATTGTGCAGCAGACATAACAGACATCGAATATGAGTGTGTGGAAGACGGTACATGCATGGCTGACGATTGTGCAACAAGAAATTTGTTGAATTGTGCAGCAAGATCATCTAAGGAAGGACCAGAAACAGATTTGCTCTCATCAAACACATGCGTAACTACATTAGTATTTAGGTGCCGGAGGCCTGAAGTTCTTAAAGTTGCTTTGGTTGAACTAACTCGGAGGCTTCCATTGAGAGGATTGCTGTGTTTGTTGTGCCTTGTTCCCCAATTTTGGGCATTGGGCTTTCCAATGCCCCTTTTTCTTACAAAAGCTACATTCATCAAGACCAACTTTTCCATGAGATTTTCCTTTAAAAGGAGCGGGAGCAAGAACAAAAGAATTTGGACTTTGGAGAATTCCTCTGTCAACCTTTCCTTTATCAGATTTGGACACTTCTTCAGCTATCAATTCACTAACAACTGAATCAACAGATGGAAGAGGATTACGATGCAGAATCGACCCACGTATCCCCTTAAAATCATTTCGAAGAGCCATTAAAAATTGAACTAGACATTGTTCCTCTATACGTTTAGTGTACGGTGCAAAAGCACTCAGTTCTGCAAATTTAGTGAGGGCCAACTGATCCCAGAGGTCGGACATAGCAGAATAGATCTCTTGAATGCTCATGTTATCTTGTTGAAGAGCTCGAATGTCAATTTCCAGCTGATATTGCTTGGCAAAATTGGACTGCGCATACAACTTTTTCAAATGATCCCAAACCTCCTTCGCTGTTTCAAATTTTGCTAACTAAAAGCGAATAGACTGCATAACATAATTATTAATCCAAGTAATAATCTTTGAATAATTTGCTTCCCAAGATTCGAGCTCTGTTTCATGTTTTCCATCTTTCTTGTCTTTTGGTGTTTGAGAAGTTCCAGAAACATAATCCCACATTCTTTTGCCTTTCAAAAAATTCTTCAGTACATAGCTCCAATATGGATAATTTTTACCATTCAATTTCACACTAATAGCTTGAAGGGAATCATCTTTCTCACCAGCCATTGCAAAAGAGATGAACAAATACAAGTAAAGAGAGAAGTGTGAGTGTGTCTTCAACCAAATCAAATTCTTCAACAAAAGCCAATTCAAATCATGTGGTGGCCATCAAAGGTGCAACAATGCTTCACAAAGTCAAATGTACAACACCAAAGGAATCAACCAAAAAGTGACGTGGTGGAGCAGCAAAGGAATCAACCAAAAACAAACTCTTCTTGGAGCATATGCAAAATCAAAGGTGCAATAGCATAGTACTTGGATCTACCAACCAAGCTCTTGATATCATGTTAAGAGAAATAGAAAAGATGAAGATAGAGCATAATAGAAAGATGTGCTAGGGTCTCATTGGAGGCAAACAATTGTCTAAGAGTATTACAATAGGAGACAAAGCAAAGTCGTATAAATAGGTCAAGAGTAAAAGACTATACTACCTATAAAACATAAATAATTAAATAAGGCAATATTATCTAACACAATCAACTACGTAATATAGATTCACTTCCTTGTTTCTATTAATGACAATTATAAGTTTTAAATATTGTTTGCATTAGTAAAATTAATAAATAAATGTAATACAAAGGGGATATGATGCTTTAGTGACAATCAATTTTTGCTACTTGGAATATGTTTGACTTTGAGTCTTGTAGCATTTGGGTAATGATTTCAAGGGGATGATTTGACCTTCCACTATATTCATTGTCTACAGGAATGCAAACCAACAGATAAAGGAGGAGGGTATTATGATTTCTGGCTAAGTACTAGATCTGTGAAATCAACAATACTGCAAGATTTCAGAGAGATAATATTTATCTCATCTCAGAATGTGTTATATTGTCTCTAAAATTGTATTTTCCTGCACATACATCGTATAGAAATAAGTTGACTTACTATGTCCTTCTGGAAATTCAAAATATGTGATTATCAATACCTAACAATAATGTCAGCCTCTAATCTGTCATATGCAGTTGAGGAACTTGGTTTGGTCAACGTCAAAGCATGATGCATTTCTTGTTTCAAATTACTCAATTATCCACTGGTCTTCTTTAAATTCCAAGAGATCGGAAATCTTGAATGTTTCAGGGCATGTAGCTCCATGTGAGGTAATCTTTTTTGTTACTGCTTTGTTGTCAAAAGGAACACTTTGAAAAAGCATCTAAGCTTTTGAATGCCTGTTGCTAATAGAAACATCCTGGAAGCCTTTTGGAAGGATTCACTCAGACACAGATTAGTACATTGGCTGCGCGGGATAGATTGTTGATTGCTGGGGGTTTTCAAGGAGAACTTATTTGCAAGGTACTTCAATTGTCCTTATAACTTTTCTTCTCTGTTATAGTTAGTATTTTTTTACTTATCATTATTTCTTAAGAGGTTTATAGTGTTGTGTATTCATCATGGTACATTCACTGTGATTGTTATGTGATCAAACTGTTCAGGTCTATTTCCTTCACTCTTTTGTTGTTACAAGTATGAATTTTGGTCTCCTTTTGGCTTACTTTTATTTGTGGGAAAAACCTGATTTCTTTGGCTCATCCAAGGTTAGTAATTCCATCGTGTTACTTTGTATTATGTTTGCCACTGATCTTGGAATTGGATAGTCGCTTTAGAGTAGCTTGATTGGAATTGTCATCTTCATGGTGTTTAAACTTCCAACATAATTGCATCTTTTGTTGTAGTACTGATACTCTTCTTTATATTTTCATCTAGGAGTGTTCTTCCTTAGCTTGTCTTGCAAACATCTTTCTCTAATAGAGAGCATCAGGGCAGGCTAAATTGAAGCACAAATCATACGAACCAATTGCGGCGGTTTAAACCACCGCTAGAAGTGCAGTGAATTTCTTCAGGGCGTTCGCGGCGGTTGCAACCGACGTTGAGTTTTAATTGTCACTTCGCGGCGGTCCAAACCACCGCTAGGATATTGCGGCGGTTGCTTTAAACCGACGTTAGGATGACTCGCGGCGCAAGAAACAGTGGCGGTTAGACAACTGACGGGAAGTTTTTTTGCAGCGGTTCAAACCGCCGCTATTGACAACTTCAACCGCCGCTAAATAGCACATTTTGGTGTTGTGCTATATAGGTATAAACATGGCTTATAGGATGGAGGGAGTGACCTAAAATTTGTTGATGAACTAATTTGAAGTTATCTCATACAAATTTAGTGGTAAGAGTTAGGGACATAAGGGTTGGGTGAGATGAATGTTGAAGGATCCAGGGTTTGAACCATAAGGAGGACTAATTTACTAACATTATTAACAACTAACATTTGCATATAAAAAAAAATCTCATGCAAATTTGGTCTTTGAATTTGGGGTTAGTAACTTAATGCATAGAAGACCGTCATACCATGAAAGGAGAGCTGTCTATAAAAAAAAAAACTTTGAATCATGTGAAGCAATTAATGTGAGGAAATTAGCTTAGGTTTTCTATCAACTCATACCAAGTTTCAACTGTAATCTCCATCGAAATGAGCTTCATTTATAATAATCCCTACCTACAACTTAATTGAATGTCAGGAATCTCATTAATGTCTTGGTGGGGGTACATGTGTATTCGGTTTTTCCAGAAAATATTACTCGATTCCTTTTATTTCTGCTGATTAAATATATATATATATATTGGTCATAGAAAAAGTAACTTATTGAACTATCCTTAATACTATCATTGTGACAATTTGTTTTTCATTTGTCAATTCTAAGAATAGACTCTTTTAAAAAAATGTACACATGCTTAATAACTTTCAATAGATAAAAAGAAAATAACAAAATTACTCTAAAGAGATTAATTAATTAATGAAAAAGAAGGAACTAAAGAATATATAAATTTTCTATAAAATTGAAGTTTACTTGCTCTACGATTGGTATACAATGACAACGGGGAAGGTTAAACTTAATTGAGATTTGAAAGCCACTAGTGTATGGTTGCTTAGCAGAAATAAATGATTTTTTTTATGGAGCTTAGCAGAAATAAATGATGAATGGCCACAATTTGTTCCAATCAAATCATTTGCCAGATACATTTTATGTCTTGGATGAAATTAAAAATTAATGATGTGAGCATAAAATAGTCTAAACAAGACAAATTAAACAAATATTTCCGAAGATTAACATGAAAATGAATTAATCAGGCTGCCAAATGAAATCCGAATCTGAGTTTGTTAAACGTCTCGATCAAACTTTTTGGAAAAATACTTTTATGATAATTGGAGAAAACACTAGTTGATCACGGTGTTTTAAAGATAAAGTATCATTTACACACCTTAAAAACTGGATATAGAAGAGACAGTAGAGAGGAGAGAGAGATATAAAACATATTGGGCTAACAAGAGTACATCACAAGCGGATTAGACACCACATCTTTCACCTAAAACTTCAAGGCATTAGGTGTATGGGTCCTCTCACTTATAAAATGTTTATTTCTCTTTTTTCTTTTATCAGCAAATCAAGTATATTAAATCGAGTAACCAAACTAATAAATAAAAAGGTGAAGATATTTGTTGATGATAGTTTAATTTATTGGTTTAATCATGATTGAACGTATTTTTGAAACATTTAAACTTCAAACTTTTTCCACCTTATTTCACATAATTTTATTTCTATTTCTATCCTCATTTTCTATCATATCACATATCAAAACTCATACTTTCTCTTGCTCTTTCTTTTCTTTTCATCTTTCTTCTTCTTTCACTTTTTTCCACCTCTCATTTTGAGGTGTCAACAAAATATTTTTGATGATTGAAATTTGTTGAACCAATAATAATTAAATACTAGCTTTTATTAGTTCTAGTAATGGATTACTGAATTTTTTGACAATGTAAAAGAGACGTTGATCATGGAGAAGTGTGTGTACTGTGTAGTTTAGTATAGCACTGTAGTGTCTCCCTATATATGTGTGCAATATATAGGTCTACAAAAAAAAAGTGTGTGTACGTAGGACATTTCTCTTGAATTGTTGAGCTAATAAATGAATGAGTCAAAACTATACACACAACTACAGAGAGAGGGAGGGAGGGAGACAGGGAGGAACATCAACGTGTGCATTCACGTGAATGTTTGTATGTTTAACAACTAACAAACATCCACGTCGAGCTTCACCCCTAATTACTCATTAACTAAGCGCAATTAATTATAGGATTTGATTATTTCCTACTTAGTTTTTTTCTTTAGGATCATTTGCACTTATTTTCTCTTTATACATTTCTCATATATTTTTATTACAAGATTATTGTATTGCTTTTTTTTTATAAACAAATGTTAGTTGTTAATAATATTATTTGTATTCCTAACTTTAATAAGTGAAGGTATATTTTTTTTATCGATAAACTTTCTCTTTAGAGATTGAACAATGAATCTTCGACTCTCTAACTCATGTAACCGAACTTATACCACTAAAGTTATCATTTGAGCACAAATAGGAGGGAGAGTAGCTCACTTGGTGAGCTAAGAAAAATGAAGAGATTTACAGAATTAAAATATTAAAATTCTGACAAAGAAACTAATTTATTAACAATTAACAACTAGCTTATAAATAAAAACCATTTGAGCATAAATAAAAATGTATTTAAAGTATCAACAAAAAAATTTCTTAAGTATTATGCCTTGCAAGACTCGTTTATGTAGAAGTCAAACAACGTGGAAGCCACACTACACTAGCCAACCTAAACCTAGCTATCACAATTCGTAACCTTTGGCGGCGCGACGATAATCCTTTGATTTTATGCTCCAGTTTCTCTCCCATGGGCCCGAATCATCTAACTTTTTAGTAAGACAACTTTGTATTAAGGATTGTAAACAGTTTGTTTTCCCTCGTCTTATTCTTGGAGCTCCAACTTCAATTTGCACCGTTGCTGAGAAGCAAGAAAAAATTATACTCTCTTCGTCCACAAAGCTTCAATTTATATTTCGTATAATATTTTATTATTTTATAAAACTAAGACAGTTTTTTTATCATTTTTTCACTAATATATATCTTCATTTAATAATTTTTCTCTCATTTATCACATTTTATATTAACCAACCAGTCAACCACAACTCTTCTATATCTATATTCTTTTTTTTGGTACATCGGAAAGATAAATTGCTCCCGTCAGGAATTGATCTCTGAACCTCCCCCTACCCAACTCATATGTCCCTCAACTCCTACCACTTGAACTATCCTACGTGGACCTATATGTATATTTTTATACGAGGTATAATTTAACAAATATATATAAAAGATAATGGTAAAATTAAATAAGAGTATTTTAATAAAATTGAACTATCATTAATTTTCATTGTATTATTATTTGTGCTACAACTTTAAACGACAATCTTTATGGAGTATGTTTTAATAATCAATTATTCCTGAAAAAGTTCAAATTTATTCGATCTCTTATTTTATCAATGATAATTAATTAATGTTAACAAAGAAATTATTAAATTTTCATATATATTTATAATATTTTTTTTAATAAATTCTTTTACCTGCTTGATTCCTACCAATAATTTTCCTAGTTACACTTGTAAAATAGAAGAAATAAAAGAATGATGAAGAAACTAGTTATGCAAGTCTAGAAAAAATAAGAAATAACAAATGAATGAGAAAATTAAACTTTCAAATACATAAAGGAGACGCATTTCGCAAAATATATTTAGTCAAAATATCAACAATAGTATTCCGCTCATACGGAATGTGAAGAAAACCAATATTTTAATCCTTTTAATCCTAACAACTAGTGATGGAGGATGAAAATGATGAAGAAATAATTTTATTTTAGGGGCTTTTATTGCTATAGGGTGAAGTTCATGATGAATAATAATTAAAGATGATGTGGTTTTTTTTACTACAATTCATTTTATTTTATTTTTTTAAAGATTTAACCTTATGAACCTAATACCGTAATCAAAAGGTATTTGTGTAATCTTACACTAAGATTAATATCTATATATAGTAGGTGAATATGTGAATATCATCTATAATACTAGTTTTTTCGATATATATAGTCTAAGTATGTGTGTGTCTCAAAAAAAAGTCTTAAGTATGAGTTTACAGCGAAGTCCCTACTAAAACGAAAATCCTTGTATTTGTTTTGAAAGAAATTGTGCAACTATGCTGAAAACAACAACAATAACAATTTAATGAGGGAGATGTGGAAATAAAGTAAATAAGGAAAATTCTCCTTAATCTTTATAAACGTAGGAAACCTATCGGCTATGGATTTTTTTGGCATTCAACGATCTGGATACTTCAGCCCTTTTGGACCCTCTTGAAACTCTGCAATATATCGTACCAACTTGCCATTGAAACTCTGCAATATCGTACCAACTTGCCAATTGTGATGTATGCCCGCTTTCCTGTAGGAAAGCTAATAATTAATTTCCAATTGAGTTATAATATTTCTTTTGGTTTTGAAAGTATTTTCACAATGAAACTAATATAAATAACATGTACACTACTTTGTATATACTTTATTTTTGTATCTATACAGTTCTCTTCTTATTGAAAATGTCTAATACGAGTCACTCGAAAAAATGTCTCAAGGTATATATATAATAAATAGTTGATCATAGTATTTGAGTTTCACCTATATTTCACCCCAGTTTGATAAATAAATAAAAAATCACCAATTTTCTAAATAATTTTTCTTTT
The DNA here is from genome assembly GCF_012489685.1 of Lotus japonicus. Lineage (NCBI taxonomy): Eukaryota > Viridiplantae > Streptophyta > Magnoliopsida > Fabales > Fabaceae > Lotus > Lotus japonicus. The sequence continues at coordinate 15,100,088 of NC_080046.1, forward strand.
CACATTATTCAGAAGAAGAAAAAAGCCATTTATATATACTTGCCTTTTTTATTTGTCCAGCCACGCCTCTACCACCTCTCACCACCTACACCATAATCACCACCCACCCTTCACTTTGGCCACCCATTGTCTAGAACTTTTCTCCACTGAACTCAACCTTTCCTCCCCCTTCCATGGTTGATTACCCGTTTCCCTAAAATAAAGAGTGAAATAGAGAGAGATCGCTAGAGAAAGACCCTAAAATGAGTGTGTTATGAACGACAAAAGTCCCAAGCGTAGAGAATGTTATCCCAAGAACTAGAGAAGACAAATGATCATCAAAGGAGGCATGATGAATCGCTACCAAGCCTTCACCGACCCACTTTCAAACCTACTGCGCGCCACCGTCGTAGCTAACAACCTATCCAAGCTCCACCTAGTCGATATCTCTACCGCGAGAACCCATCTGACCATCATTGTCACATACGCGAAACCCCAAACATTATGCTCACATGTATAGGAACCTCGACCGTTGAATCTAGCTAGCTCCATCGCCATCTCCCTCTAGATATCTTTCATCGTATCTCCTTTCTCTCTCGCAATCACTCTCAGTATTTTGCTTACTCTATTTGTCTTCTCCCATGTTTTCAAGTTCCTCTAATGCTTGTGTGACTACATTTCTTTGAAAATATGAATTCTGAAAGAAAGTAGAATTGGGTCTAATATGGTGTGTATTTAAGTTGGGCTAAGAGGCCTTGGAAGTCTACGTGTCAAAGAGGAGCAGATCAAAGGGGTGCTCAAATTGGTGTGGAACGAGGTTTGCGTCTAATGAGTGCAGTGGTTTCCCCAACATCTTCACGAAGTACAAGAAAGGGCTATATTTGGTTACTTTAGTGTCAGCCACGACACCAACACTAAATTTGGCTACTTTATGTCGATGTAATAGACGCATCTACGCAAAGAGCTTAAAAAAAAACAGCTTAAACTTTGAGTCAGCTATGTTGACGCCATGTTGGGTTGGCTAAATGATAATTAGATTTTGTCAAAGAAGATGCAAAGTTCACAAGAAAACATAGTGTCTGCCTCCAGATATTTAGCGGCAGCTTGTAGCCATATGATACTTTTACTAATGAACTTTGCGTCGGTCTTTCAAGTGTACATGTCATTGCACGGGATTCGACCTCTAGCGTTGACTTTGCCTGACTTCAATATGAAACCATACGGTCAAAAAACACAACTTCACATTTAGCATCAGCCTAGACGATTTTAAGCGTGATTAATTTCTCCGCCCCACCCCATTATAAGTCTTCTTCTATCTTCTAACCCTTATCAAACAATCCCTAGGCCTTATTTCTCTTCCTTTGTCGCGCTACCCGCATGCTTTTCCCATCGGCCCTATCTCTTTTCTCTGCCACGCTCACTGCCTCTCCTCTTCCACCCCCATCTTGATCCTCTTACCTCCGCCTATTGCTGCGTCCCTGACCCCCTTCCATCACTATTTTCCTCGGCCCCTCCATCCTCTGCCGCCCCCACCCCCATGCCACCCGCACCATCACCATCTCCCTCCACCTTTCCTTTTTCCTTCGGCTCCATGATCTTCTCCTTTCTCTTCGCCACCACCCTCTCTTGTTGTTATTTCGATGAAAGTATTAGATCATGTACTAGACCGATAAAATCATTGTAATAAAATAATTAAATTATTAATACAAAATTAATGTTGTTTATTATTGCTTATGATTATGAGAATCGGTGCCTATGATTGTTATTAGAAATTTCTTATAATTAGTAGATATATGTTAGAATTATTTTAACTATAATAGCATCAAATTTATATTAGAGATTAATAGTGATCCAATTCAATCTACTGTTCATTTTCTCAGTGGCAGATAGAGCTCTATATATAGTTATGAGTAGTGATATATATATATATAGATGCTTATTACTCCCTCTGTTCTTATTTATAAGTCACAAATAACTAATTTTTCTTAGATTAAGAAAATTAATTACTTTTTTTTTTGTTACAAGGAGGGGACCAAGCCCCAGAAAACAAGCAAAACTAAGAAGCTAGCCTATGCGGAATCGATCTAGCACCGCCATCCAAATCCAGAGGTAACAGCCGGTGGCACTCCCCAAAGGGAGAAAGCAGAGAATGGTAACCAAAAGGGAATTCAAGCGCCGCAACCAAGTTGCACTCTCTCGAGATGCGATTAAAACGAACACACCCATGGAAAGCTACCCCTTAAGCAATCTGCTCCAACACACCATGGTGAGGGTGCTCCGGATTCACCCTACAAGACACCAATCTCACCGCCTCAGCGCAGTCACTTTCCACCACCACCCGAGGAAAGCTATGATCGATAGCCAATCGCACCGCTGAAGCCATAGCTTAAAGCTCTACCCTCAACGGGTTGGACGTCCCCATGTTATGACAAAAACCCACCACCCACTGACCCTGAGAATCCCGCACAAGACCTCCCCCACCCGCAACACGGTTGGCCTTAACGGCGCCATCCACGTTAACCTTCACCCACCCCGCGCTAGGCTTCTCCCACCCATGAACACCACCTGAATCAGACCGTAAGGCTTGGCCCGTCAAGGAACCTCCATTCTGATACCGCATTCCCTGCTGAGGCAACCCCAAACACCAAATCTGAGCCAACTCTCGGTGACTCGCATCCACCACAGCCGCTTGAACATAAGCCCAAGCTCTCTGCCAATCTGCCACGAGGCCCTGGAAAACCACCTCATTCCTCATACGCCACACCGCCCACAACACTGTTACAAAAGTACGAGGACACACAGCCGCACCAGTCCAGCGAGCCACCTGCAAGTTAGAAGGAAACCAATGACGCAAATCCTGGCTAAAGAAACTTGGAGCAGGAGCCCTAGCCAGAACCAGCCTCCAAATAGGGACCACTTTCGGGCAATCACGAAACAAATGAAGGATGGTTTCGGGGGCAACATGACACAAAGGACATTCCGCCGACGTTGACAACCCTCTTCGTATCCGCTGGACATTAGTCATGACACCAGTGTTAACGAGCTTCCAGGCGAAAGTTTGCACTCTACACAACACTTTCAACTTCCAAATGCTCTTATACACGACCTCATGAGGACTACGCTGTTCTGCACCACAAAGTAAATCGTACGCTGACTTCGTAGAGAACAATCCATCACTAGTTTCTCCCCAAGACGGCACATCCGGCCCGTTGCTCGGGGTAGGCCCTGGAGAGGAGATAATCTCTGTAACCACTGCTGGAGGCAAACATTCTGCAAACCACCGCACCTTCCAACCATTTGCTTCATCAAAGAAGTACGAAACAGGATACCCCAACATGGACTCAGGGATCGGAGTGGTCACCACATCACCAAGAACTACCCCCGAGACAAGCCACTTATCAATCCAAAATCTCACGGTGCTGCCATCCCCAACTTGCCAAATCAAACCCTGCACCAGCCAGTCCCAAGCCTTTCGAATTCCCTTCCACGCCTCTGATTCACAACGCTTGCTGCAAACCACTGGCATCGTCGCATCACCGCAACCATACTTCCCCCTAATGACCCGAACCCATAATGAGTCTCGGTTGGATAACAATGCCCACCCTAACTTCATGATCAACGCCTGGTTAAACTCCTCCATACCTCGCAGACCCAGCCCCCCTTGAGCCTTTGGTGAGCAAACCACATACCAACTCACCTGACTCATCCTTAGCGCGCCATTCACAGACCCCCACACAAAACCACACTGCAACTTCTCCACACACCCCTTTCGGAAGCAACATTGTTTGCATACAATAAAGGGGCAACGCCTGCAACACTGCTTTAGTAAGCGTAACCCTTCCCTCGAGGCTGAGGGAACTCACTGCCCAAGCCGCAAGTCTCTTCTGCGTAGCATCCAGAATAAACTGATAAGTATGCTTAGTTGCTCTCTTATGCAGAAGTGGCACACCCAAATATTTCCCTAGGTCAGAAGTTAAATTGATCCCAGTCACCTGGCTAAGAGAAGCTGCCACCGTACGAGATACATTCTTAGACACTAGCATATGTGACTTCTCTAAACTCATCTTCTGGCCAGAAGAACCACAAAACTCATTCAGGCATCCCTGCATAACCTGAATCTGCTCAACCGTCGCTTCGCCAAACAACAAGAGATCATCCGCAAAGAACAGATGGGTAATCGCCGGTCCTCCCTTAGACAAGTACACCGGTTTCCAACGAGCCCCATTAACCCCTCCCTGGATCAAATGAGCCAACCTCTCTAAACTAAGGACAAAAAGATAAGGTGAAAGCGGATCACCCTGCCAGATACCTCGAGAAGGTAAAAAGCGCTCTGCTTTCTCCCCGTAAGACCCAGATTTCAAAACTGGATTAAATAATTATTTTTCAGACCCACGCGTAGGATCGGTGTAATCGTGACAGGAGTTTGCTGTTTGGGAAAGTTTAATGAAGAAGAAAGTTCAGGAATTGGTTAAGGATAGTACCATGGACGTTTTAGGAGTTAGCACGAGTCGTCTGCACACCCGCCTTATGGCGAGAGTGTTCAGAAAAGGCTAATTCCGCTCTTAAAGCACTGTTTAAGCAAAATTCTAAATCCTTGGAAAAGTAAGAAGTTCTATTTATTTTTCCCTCGACCAGCGTTTCATTTCGGAACTCTGGACTGTACGCACGATAGGTTTCACTTCTCGGAAGTCTGACGACGCTAAATTCTATTCTCTCAAAACTCTAAATTCAAACACTGAATGAAGATTTTTTCTATTCGGAGCTTCTAACGAAGTTTCCATCCGCGTTGCCATCTTTCTTTCGACGTTTCCAATCTTTCTTCAGAACGAAGTTTTGTCATCCGACTTTCACAGCAAAAAGTAGTTTTTCGGGGCAATTTAACTCACACCGCTTTTGGATCGTTTTCTTCAAATTCAAGAGACTTGTTTTGAGTTCTAGAATTCTGTCGCCAGAATCTCGCTTAGAATTCACAGATGAACGTACTGCAAAAATCAGAATCGCGAAATATTCATTTTCCCGCGATTTCACTCTCCTATAAATAGGAAAAAAATCACAAAACTCACCACATTCCCCCATTGAGGCCGCGAGTGAGAAGAGGAGAGGGAGAGGAGAGATTTTCTTCGTTTCTTGACGGATCTTCGAGCTGTTTGTCTCTACTTCACGGCACAGAGGTAATCTACTTACTTCTTACCTCTGATCATTCTTTTTATCGCGTTTCCTTATCTCTTTCTGAGCTCAAAGTTTCGAGCTTTTCGTAAAATTGTTCGATTTTCCTGATTTTTCTTTTGAAATACCTTCCATAGTTGCCCAACAAGCTAAATCATTCGCCGATGCGCGCCGATTTCGATCGAGTCGCCAAAAATCTGAAAAACTGTATAAAAACTCATTTACGCACATATTGAGACTTTATCTTCGAAAAGCCACAATCCAACTTAGTGCCTTTAGGATTAGTTGCTTTAAATGTCGTTGTGAACAACCCCATCAAATTTGTTTTCCGAAGTTTCAACTTTGAGTTTTTGAGCTTTAATTTTGGACCAAAGTGCCCCTAATTAGTAGTAATTCGACCCGGTCGTTCCAAAATTTTTCCGACAATTTACTTGCCCTAGTTTTACCCTAAAACTACCTAGGAAATAAATTAGATCGAAGAAAACGCGCCGGAACCCTTTTTCCCTTGAGTGGCCGAGAGCATGTTCTTGAGAGGGGGAGAAATTCGTTTTTCGCGATAACTCGTCTTTTCGTGCTCGATTGTTGTACTCTGAAGCTTCAAACGCTTTGTCTATCGTTAATTAGCTGTGTTGTGATCGAGCTAATCGATTTTTTATTGATTTTCGCTTTGTTTTCTCCAAGGTTCAGTTGAGGGAACTTCGGGTATTACTGACCTAGATTGTGAGGATAACCTATACCGCGAGGCTGGAGAAACTCGAGGTTAGGGCAACTTACTTACTAGCTATTGTATTGTAGGCGTCGATAAATTCGACTTGAATATTGTTTGATATTGAATATTGCTTGGATATTGTCTATCGCTTGAATTGGAAAATATTTTCTGGAGGCTTCGGCCGAGTGAACTTATATGAGACGTGTGTCTCCGTTTTCTGAGAGGCTTCGGCCGTTTACTGGTTTCCGTCTTACGATTTCCGCACTAAATTATTGTTGTATTGATATTGTTATTGAACTGTGCGCTTTGTCGCGACTACGGAGTGTGGAATCATAGAACGTCCTACTTGTATTATTTCATGTTGAATGAACAACCCTAGGCGAGTCCAAACCCGAGGTTTGAGATTAAGCCGATTGGAACAATTAGACTTTCCCCGGGGGATTACATTTGGGGGGATTTTGGCAAACTTGAAATGATTAGAATTTGGAACTAGAGATCTTAGGAAAATTAGTTTTCAAGAATGAAACTCATAACTCGACTAATTCAACTTTAAATATTTTTATTAACGAATAAAACCATAGGGAACTTAAGTGGAGAAATGATTGCGAAAGACGGGGAAATGTCGACAAGTTCTAGAGCTATTGAGATTTGGTGGACGCCACGAGGGTGAGCCACGGTGACGATAGAAAGTCACCGAGTACATGGGTACTCTTTTTGTTGGAATTTATGTCGTAGAGTCGACATTAAACCCTTGAGTTTTGAAATTGAGATTAAAGCTAAACACTTGCGTTGTGAGGACGATTCGATATTTGGCTAACCATATTGCATCATGCATACATTCGGGGCTTGAGACGATCGGAGGATCGGGCTACGGTGAAGTTGAGACGGCTTCGGTCGGCTTCACGAAGGTTTGAAACAGTCGAAAGATTGGCCTTCATCGAAGAACACCAAGAGTGTATCTTCGGCATAGCGGGCGGAAATGGTTAAACCTGGAGGGGTTAGGACTGATCCGACTATGCATGAGTTTGTAAGTGACACCCGAGCAGAAATGGTTAAACACTAGGCCGGTGTTAGGACTGACTCGATGGTGCCCATCCCAATTGAATTATCCGGATCATTTGAAACACATTGCAAGCATACATGCTCCCTGACTGGAATTGTGTGCTATTGTCTATTGAATTATTGTTAGAGCCGATAACATGCTAGGAATATATATAAACATATATATATCTATACCCCCAATCACATGTTGTTTGTATATTTACTCTATTCCGTGAGTTGACCCTAGCGCCTTGGCTTTGGTTTCATGTTTGTGTTTGGGCGGTCGGCCCGCTGCCAGATGTCGATGGCGGATTGGTTTTTGATGGTCTCTCCCTCGGGGGGGATCAGGTTTGAGCTGGTTGACCGACATGCCCCCACCGCTTGGGTGATCGATCCTGTGGATCATCGGGCGACGTATCAAGGAAGGGTCATGGAGGACCGGACTGATGAACGCGGACGTCTGACGAGAGGAGTTCTACGATGCATGGAGCTGAGCTTCAACTTACCACCTTCGGTGCGCTGTGGACCGGACACTGGCCGGAGACCACCTTCACCACATTCTTCTTCATCCGACGACGAGGATCCATCTGAGATCGAGGCTGATACATAGGCACCTGTCGCGCCACTTCTTGCTACTGCTGTCGATCCTAGCGACGTTGCGTCGTCCTCGAGGCTCATGGAGCCGAAGGGGGAGCCTGTTGTTCCGTCTGCCTCTCGTCGTTTGCCATTTACTCCACCACGCGGCTACAGCGTGGAACCCCTGGTTCGTGTGGTGGAGGAGGATGTCCTTTTTGAGGAGGTAGATGTTGAGATGGGTTCGACTAGGGTTGTACGCAGGTCAGTCCGGAGGGAGGTCGTGGACTTGGATACTGAGATGATCACAGTGGACTCTGATTCTGACACTGATGTCGACTACTAAGTCGGGAGTGACGAGGAGGAGGAGGAGGATCTTTCTGCGGTACTGGAGGGTAGGTTTAGGCAGGAGTCATATTTTGTGTAGAGCTCTGATTTGTTTTGTTTTGTTTTGGGACAGGGTAGGTTCCCGACGCATAATTTTTTGTGTGGATCTCTTGCTGAGGGATCACAGAGAGTTAGTCGGACTGTAGGGGTCTTTGCTTATGCCATTTTGAGGGCCACCTTTCTTCTGGAGGATTGTATTTATAACTTTATCACTCACGTTTCTGGATCTGTAAATATTTGCCTACGGGCACACTACTTTGGAGTCACTGCGAGAGCGCGTGACGTTGGAGTGCAGCTGAGGCTGTACCTATTTATATGATGTACATCGGTTAGGTTTGAATTGCGGGATTATGTCTTTATCTTTATGACGTTTTCATTTCAACAAGAAACAAACGAAAAAAAAATACTTGTTTTCCGCTTAAAGTTTATTTTTAAGTTACTTAAGTGACACCTAGAAATCGGGGTGTTACATTGTGGTATCAGAGCCTGGTTGAGTCTTTCGGGAGTCTTTTGGGAGTAGGTCTTCTGTGCTAGGTTGTGTGACTCTGCAAAGAGAAAAAATTGATTATCTGCAGAGCGATTTTCGTTCTAATTGGTTGCATTGTTACTTGGCCATATAGTATAGTTTTCTAGTGCTATCGTATGGTTAGGACTAACTGTTTGCTTGGGGTAACAGACGATGGGGAACACGAATCAGCTAGCTGAGATGATGGCCACTATGACCCAAGCAATGACTAATCAGGCAAACGACAACGCTCGGAGGCGTGCTGCAGAGGAAGCGCGTCAACAACACCAGCGTCAGAGGGAGGTGACTCTGGATTAGAACAAGGGGCTGAATGACTTCAGGAGACAGGATCCACCAAAGTTCTCGGGCGGTACTGACCCGGACAAAGCGGATCTCTGGATCGAGGAAATATAGAAAATCTTTGGTGTACTACAGACTGCTGAGGGAGCCAAGGTGGGCATGGCAACCTTTCTGCTTTTGGGCGATGCTGAGTACTGGTGGAGGGGCGCCAGAGGGATTATGGAGGCAAACCATGTGGAGGTGAACTGGAATTCATTTCGTGCTGTTTTCCTGGAAAAATATTTTCCAGATAATGCTCGCGATGAGCGTGAGGCGCAGTTTCTGACTCTTCGTCAGGGGAGCATGTCTATTCCGGAGTATGCTGCTAAGCTGGAATCCTTGGCCAAACACTTCCGATTTTTCCGCAATCAGGTTGACGAACCCTACATGTGCAAGCGCTTTGTGAATGGGCTGAGGGCTGACATTGAGGACTCAGTAAGACCGTTAGGGATTGTGCGATTTCAGGCATTGGTTGAGAAGGCTACAGAGGTAGAACTGATGAAGAACAAGAGGTTGAACATGGCTGGAGTTGGGGGACCGATGAGGTCGGGCTTCCAGAGTTTTCAAGGAAGAGGAAGATTTCGGGCGAGGAAACCTTACCAACGTCCTGCGGGGAGAGGGTTTACCCCAGGATCTTTCAAGCCGATGGCTGCTGCTGCTGCTTCTAGAGGGTCTGGAAACCGTACCCCAAACAAGGATGTGACTTGCTTTAAGTGTGGGGTCGTCGGGCACTATTCAAATGTGTGCCCAGCATCACAATCGTTATGTTTCAACTGCAACCGACCGGGGCATCTGGCTGTGGACTGCAAGGCACCTAAGGCTGAACCGTCTGTGAATACGGCCAGAGGAAGGCGCCTAGTTGCGAGGGGAAGAGTTTATACGATGGATGGCGGGGACGCCGAAGAAGTGGATGGCTTGATCAGAGGAGAATGCGAAATCGACGGTAATCTTCTAACTGTACTCTTTGATTCTGGTGCAACTCATTCTTTTGTTTCTAAGGATTGCGTATCAAGACTGAATCTGCCTATCACTGCTTTGAGTTTTGATCTTATGGTGACTACACCTGCTAAGACACTACTTGCTAATGCCGCATGCATGCATTGTTCAGTAGTATATAGAGATAGGACTTTTCATGCCAACCTAGTATGTCTATCCCTTAAAAACCTAGATGTAATCCTAGGAATGGATTGGTTATCCCACTACCATGGTCTTTTGGACTGTAGTCGAAAGAAAGTGGTTTTTCCTGACTCTGACCTTTTCGAGTACCTTTTTGCTAACCACATTAGTGCATCGCTGAGCGAGGGCGCTCAAAAGTACTCTACATTGCTAAGTTTAAAGGGTAGGAAGGACTCAGATGTTCATGGTATCCTGGTGGTTCGAGATTTCGCTGATGTTTTTCCTGGAGACGTACCTGGACTACCGCCAGTACACGACGTGGAGTTTGTGATCGACATTGTACCCAGAACCGGACTGATTTCGATCGCACCTTACCGTATGGCACCTGCAGAGCTAGCGGAGTTGAAGTCTCAGTTGGAGGATCTTTCGGCGAAAGGATTTATTCGACCAAGTGTCTCACCGTGGGGAGCGCCAGTGCTTTTGGTCATGAAGAAAGACGGAAAGTCTTGATTGTGCGTGGACTATCGACTGCTCAACAAGGCGACGATCAAGAACAGATACCTGTTGCCAAGGATAGATGATTTGATGGATCAACTTCGAGGGGCTGCCATATTCTCCAAGATAGATTTGAAGTCAGGCTATCATCAGATCAGAGTGAAGGCCGAGGATATACCGAAGACTGCGTTCAGAACTCGTTACGGACACTACGAGTACCTAGTGATGCCGTTTGGAGTGACGAATGCACCTGTTGTTTTCATGGACTACATGAACCGTACCTTTCATGAGTTCTTGGATCGGTTTGTGGTGGTGTTTATCGACGACATCCTAATCTATTCAAAGGACGCTAAGGAGCATGAGGGACATCTGCATCAAGTTTTACAAGTGTTGCGGGAGAAAAAGTTGTATGCGAACCCGTCCAAGTGTGAGTTTTGGCTTGAGGAAGTCAAATTCTTAGGCCATGTTATCTCAAAGGAAAGCATAGCTGTGGATCCAGCGAAGGTGGAGACTGTTTTAGCTTGGGAACAACCGAAGACAGTGACAGAAATCAGAAGTTTTGTGGGCTTAGCTGGGTATTATAGACGTTTCATTGAGGGTTTTGCCAAGATTGTTGGACCTTTGACTCAGCTTACGAGGAAGGATCAACCTTTAGCATGGACATAAGTGTGTGAGACAAGTTTTCAGACCATGAAGGAACGTTTGACGACGTCACCTGTGCTTATTTTGCCACAAACGGAGGAACCTTATGAAGTCTACTGTGATGCTTCACATCACGGCTTGGGATGTGTACTATTGCAACATCAGAAAGTGGTGGCTTATGCTTCGAGACAGCTGAAGACTCATGAGAAGAACTACCCGACGCACGATTTGGAGTTAGCTGCTATTGTGTTTTCGCTTAAAATCTGGAGGCATTACCTCTATGGTTGTACTTTCACGATATTTAGCGATCACAAAAGTCTAAAATACTTGTTTGATCAGAAGGAGCTGAACATGAGACAACGACGATGGATGGAGTTCATTAAGGACTACGAGTTTACGTTGCAATATCACCCTGGGAAGCCAAATGTAGTTGCTGATGCTTTGAGTAGGAAGATGCATGTCTCGTCAATGATGGTTAAAGAGTTGGAGTTGCTGGAACAATTTCGAGATATGAGTTTGGGTGTGACACCGTCTGAGGGAATGCTGAAGTTCGACATGATCAGAATCGCCAGTGGACTGATGGAAGAGATTAGAGAGCAACAATTGCAAGATGCGTTTCTGCTAGAGAAGAGAAACTTGGTGACTCAAGGGAAAGACCCGGAGTTTAGGGTAGGAGCTGACAACATCCTACGATGCAAAGACAGAGTATGTGTACCCAACAACCCAGAATTAAGAAGGCTAATCATGGATGAAGGAAACAAGAGCAAGTGGAGCATTCATCCTGGAATGACAAAGATGTATCAAGAATTGAAACTGAATTTCTGGTGGCCGGGAATGAAGAAACAAGTGGGCGAGTATGTAGCTGCATGTTTGACTTGTCAGAAGGCGAAGTTAGAGCATCAAAGGCCTGCTGGTATGCTACAGAATCTAGACGTGCCAGAATGGAAATGGGATAGCATCTCCATGGATTTCGTGGTGGCTTTACCGAGGACACAGAAGAGGTATGATTCGATTTGGGTAATTGTGGACCGTTTGACCAAGTCTGCACATTTTCTACCAGTGAGAACTACCTATAACGTGGAGAAGTTGGCTGAGATTTATGTGGCAGAGATTGTTCGACTACACGGAGTGCCGACGAGTATTGTTTCTGACCGAGATCCGAAGTTTACTTCGCACTTTTGGGAAGCTCTTCATGAGGCGTTAGGAACCAAACTGAGATTGAGTTCGGCGTATCATCCACAAACTGACGGGCAGACAGAGAGAACTATTCAGTCGTTAGAGGATCTACTGCGTGCTTGTGTGTTGGACAACAAAGGAAGCTGGGATGATCTTTTGCCATTGATCGAATTCACCTACAACAACAGTTTTCACGCAAGCATAGGTATGGCACCGTATGAGGCTTTGTATGGTCGAAAGTGTAGGACACCTTTGTGTTGGTATCAAGATGGGGAGAGTTTGTTAATTGGACCGGAACTTCTGCAACAGACGACTGAGAAGGTTAAACAAATAAGAGAAAAGATGAAAGCTTCGCAGAGCAGACAGAAGAGTATGTCGATCAGCGGCTTAGGACCCTAGAGTTTGAAGAGGGCGACCATGTGTTTTTACGAGTTACTCAGACTACCGGAGTAGGCCGGGCTATTAAGTCGAGGAAGCTCACACCAAAATTCATTGGACCTTACCAGATCACTCGCCGTGTTGGGCCAGTTGCGTATCAGATCGCACTACCACCGTTTCTTTCCAACATTCATGATGTTTTTCACGTGTCGCATTTGAGGAAATACATTCCAGACCCGAAACATGTAATCGAGCCAGACAACATTGAGCTTAAAGATTATTTGACTTTTGAGACACTGTGGGTCAGCATTGGGGACAAAAGACTGAAACAGCTGAGAGGAAAGCAGATTGCTTTAGTGAAGGTAATATGGAACAACAACACGGGAGATGCTACATGGGAGTTAGAAGACAAGATCAAGGAACAGTATCCCAGACTTTTCAAGGAACCCTAAGTTTCGAGGACGAAACTTTCTTTTTGGAGGGGAGTATTGTAAGACCCAGATTTCAGAACTGGATTAAATAATTATTTTTCCGACTCACGGGTAGGATCGGTTTAATCGTGACAGGAGTTTGCTGTTTGGGAAAGTTTAATGAAGAAGAAAGTTCAGGAATTGGTTGAGGATAGTACCATGGAAGTTTTAGGAGTTAGCACGAGTCGTCTGCACACCCGCCTTATGGCGAGAGTGTTCAGAAAAGGCTAATTCCGCTCTTAAAGCACTGTTTAAGCGAAATTCTAAATCCTTGGAAATGTAAGAAGTTCTCTTTATTTTTCCCTCAACCAGCGTTTCATTTCGGAACTCTGGACTGTACGCACGATAGGTTTCACTTCTCGGAAGTCTGACGACGCTAAATTCTATTCTCTCAAAACTCTAAATTCAAACACTGAATGAAGATTTTTTCTATTCGGAGCTTCTAACGAAGTTTCCATCCGAGTTGCCAGTTTTCTTTCGACGTTTCCAATCTTTCTTCAGAACGAAGTTTTGTCATCCGACTTTCACAGCAAAAAGTAGTTTTTCGGGGCAATTTAACTCACACCGCTTTTGGATCGTTTTCTTCAAATTCAAGAGACTTGTTTTGAGTTCTGGAATTCTGTCGCCAGAATCTCGCTTAGAATTCACAGATGAACGTACTGCAAAAATCAGAATCGCGAAATATTCATTTTCCCGCGATTTCACTCTCCTATAAATAGGAAAAAAATCACAAAACTCACCACATTCCCACATTGAGGCCGCGAGTGAGAAGAGGAGAGGGAGAGGAGAGATTTTCTTCGTTTCTTGACGGATCTTCGAGCTGTTTGTCTCTACTTCACGGCACAGAGGTAATCTACTTACTTCTTACCTCTGATCATTCTTTTTATCGCGTTTCCTTATCTCTTTCTGAGCTCAAAGTTTCGAGCTTTTCGTAAAATTGTTCGATTTTCCCGATTTTTCTTTTGAACTACCTTCCATTGTTGCCCAACAAGCTAAATCATTCGCCGATGCGCGCCGATTTCGATCGAGTCGCCAAAAATCTGAAAAACTGTATAAAAACCCATTTACGCACATATTGAGACTTTATCTTCGAAAAGCCACAATCCGACTTAGTTCCTTTAGGATTAGTTGCTTTAAATGTTGTTGTGAACAACCCTATCAAATTTGTTTTCCGAAGTTTCAACTTTGAGTTTTTGAGCTTTAATTTTGGACCAAAGTGCCCCTAATTAGTAGTAATTCGACCCGGTCGTTCCAAAATTTTTCCGACAATTTATTTGCCCTAGTTTTACCCTAAAACTACCTAGGAAATAAATTAGATCGAAGAAAAAGCGCCGGAACCCTTTTTCCTTTGAGTGGCCGAGAGCATGTTCTTGAGGGGGGAGAAATTCGTTTTTCGCGATAACTCGTCTTCTCGTGCTCGATTGTTGTACTCTGAAGCTTCAAACGCTTTGTCTATCGTTAATTAGCTGTGTTGTGATCGAGCTAATCGATTTTTTATTGATTTTCGCTTTGTTTTCTCCAAGGTTCAGTTGAGGGAACTTCGGGTATTACTGAGCTAGATTGTGAGGAAAACCTATACCGCGAGGCTGGAGCAACTCGAGGTTAGGGCAACTTACTTACTAGCTATTGTATTGTAGGCGTCGATAAATTCGACTTGAATATTGTTTGATATTGAATATTGCTTGGATATTGTCTATCGCTTGAATTGGAAAATATTTTCTGGAGGCTTCGGCCGAGTGAACTTATATGAGACGTGTGTCTCCGTTTTCTGAGAGGCTTCGGCCGTTTACTGGTTTCCGTCTTACGATTTCCGCACTAAATTATTGTTGTATTGATATTGTTATTGAACTGTACGCTTTGTCGCGACTACGGAGTGTGGAATCATAGAACGTCCTACTTGTATTATTTCATGTTGAATGAACAACCCTAGGCGAGTCCAAACCCAAGGTTTGAGATTAAGCCGATTGGAACACTTAGACTTTCCCCGGGGGATTACATTTGGGGGGATTTTGGCAAACTTGAAATGATTAGAATTTGGAACTAGAGATCTTAGGAAAATTAGTTTTCAAGAATGAAACTCATAACTCGACTAATTCAACTTTAAATATTTTTATTAACGAATAAAACCATAGGGAACTTAAGTGGAGAAATAATTGCGAAAGACGGGGAAATGTCGACAAGTTCTGGAGCTATTGAGATTTGGTGGACGCCACGAGGGTGAGCCACGGTGACGATAGAAAGTCACCGAGTACATGGGTACTCTTTTTGTTCGAAATAAATGTCGTAGAGTCGACATTAAACCCCTGAGTTTTGAAATTGAGATTAAAGCTAAACACTTGCGTTGTGAGGATGATTCGATGTTTGGCTAACCATATTGCATCATGCATACATTCGGGGCTTGAGACGATCGGAGGATCGGGCTTCGGTGAAGTTGAGACGGCTTTGGTCGGCTTCACGAAGGTTTGAGACAGTCAAAAGATTGGCCTTCATCGAAGAACACCAAGAGTGTATCTTCGACATAGCAGGCGGAAATGGTTAAACCTGGAGGGGTTAAGACTGATCCGACTATACATGGGTTTGTAAGTGACACCCGAGCGGAAATGGTTAAACACTAGGCCGGTGTTAGGACTGACTCGATGGTGCCCATCCCAATTGAATTATCCGGATCATTTGAAACACATTGCAAGCATACATGCACCCTGACTGGAATTGTGTGCTATTTTCTATTGAATTATTGTTAGAGTCGATAACATGCTAGGAATATATATAAACATATATATATAGATATATATATATATATATATATATACCCCCAATCACAGGTTGTTTGTATATTTACTCTATTCCGTGAGTTGACCCTAGCGCCTTGGCTTTGGTTTCATGTTTGTGTTTGGACGGTCGGCCTGCTGCCAGATGTCGATGGCGGATTAGTTTTCGATGGTCTCTCCCTTGGGGGGGGATCAGGTTTGAGCTGGTTGACCGACATGCCCCCACAGCTTGGGTGATCGATCCTGTGGATCATCGGGCGACGTATCGGGGAAGGGTCATGGAGGACCGGACTGATGAGCGCGGACGTCTGACGAGAGGAGTTCTACGACGCATGGAGCTGAGCTTCAACTTACCATCTTCGGTGCGCTGTGGACCGGAAACTGGCCGGAGACCACCTTCACCACCTTCTTCTTCATCCGATGACGAGGATCCATCTGAGATCGAGCTGATACTGAGGCACCTGTCGCGCCACTTCCTGCTACTATTGTCGATCCTACCGACGTTGCGTCGTCCTCGAGGCTCGTGGAGCTGAAGGGGGAGCCTGTTGTTCCGTCTGCCTCTCGCCGTTTGCCGTTTACTCCACCGCGCGGCTACCGCGTGGAACCCCTGGTTCGTGTGGTGGAGGAGGATGTCCTTTCTGAGGAGGTAGATGTTGTGATGGGTTCGACTAGGGATGTACGCAGGTCAGTCAGTAGGGAGGTCGTGGACTTGGATACTGAGATGATCACAGTGGACTCTGATTCTGACACTGATGTCGACTACTCGTCAGGAGTGACGAGGAGGAGGAGGAGGAGCTTTGAGCGGTACTGGAGGGTAGGTTTAGGCAGGAGTTATATTTTGTGTAGAGCTCTTATTCGTTTTGTTTTGGGACAGGGTAGGTTCCCGACGCATAGCTTTTTGTGTGGATCTCTTGCTGAGGGATCACAGAGAGTTAGTCAGACTGTAAGGGTCTTTGCTTAGGCCATTTTGAGGGCCGACTTTCTTCTGGAGGATTGTATTTATAACTTTATCACTCACGTTTCTGGATCTGTAAATATTTGCCTACGGGCACACTACTTTGGAGTCACTGCGAGAGCGCGTGACGTTGGAGTGCAGCTGAGGCTTTACCTGTTTATATGGTGTACATCGGTTAGGTTTGAATTGCGGGATTATGTCTTTATCTTTATGACGTTTTCATTTCAACAAGAAACAAACGGAAAAAAAATACCTGTTTTCCGCTTAAAGTTTATTTTTAAGTTACTTAAGTGACACCTGGAAATCGGGGTGTTACACTCCCCATTAAACATCACTTGGAAAGAACTCAATGAGACACAACTCAGGATTAGGTCACAGAACGAATCAGAAAGCCTAATATCCAGCAAGGTATCCCGCAAAAAGACCTAATTAACTCGGTCATAAGTTTTCTCTATATCAATTTTGAGGGCAACCCATCCCTTCCTCCGCTTCAAATACAGCATCGAACGAAACACCTCCTGGGCCACCACCACATTATCCGAGCTTTGCCTCCCTGGAATAAAGCTGCACTGATTCGGTGCCACAAGACCATCAAGATACCCTGTCAACCGATTGGCGATTACCATTGTCATCATCTTGTAGATGACGTTACAAAGGCTAATAGGCCTAAATTGACGTAGGCTAGAAGGGCTGTCCACCTTTGGGATAAGTACCAAGAGGGTCTCATTAAGCTCCTTCACCTTGGAATGGTCAAGGAAGCAAGCCTGCAGGGTATCCACCACCGAATGCCCCACCACATCCCACTGAGACTGGAAAAAGATGGGATTCAAACCATCCGGGCCAGGAGATTTAAGAGCCCTCATGCTGAACACAGCCTCTCGGATCTCCTCAGCAGAAAAAGGACTCTGAATACTCTCCAAAGCGTTCTGAGGCAAGGTAAGGAAGCACCCCCTTTGGAGCGTAGGAGCATCACCACCATCCTCCGTACAGAGATGACAAAAGAAGTCAACCGTCATCCCCTTCAAGGTATCAAAATCAGTCACCAGTGTTCCGTCCTCTGCCGTGAAAGCCTCAATGCGATTATGCTTCCTCCGCACCTTGGTAGCTGTGTCGAAAAACCTAGTATTCCTATCCCCATGTTGCAACCACATGACTCTAGATTTCTGCTTCCACATGATCTCCTCCTGAATCAAGACTTGATGGTACTCCTTCCATAGCGATCTCTGAAGCTTCTCCAAGAAGGGAATGGATTGCATCTGAAGACGTCTATTAATCCCCTCCAACCGTCGCATAAGCTTTCTCTTACGCCACTCAATATTCCCAAACACATCCTGATTCCACACCTTGACATTCTCTCTAAAAGTGTCGGAAGCTGAGAACCAATCTGACTCCCCCCTCCATGCGTCCTGCACCACCTTTGGGAACGTCTTATCCGTTAACCAGCTTGCCATAAAACGGAAAGGGCGTTCGTGAGCATCCTCGGTGGAAGAGCTATCCAGGAGCAACAAGAGCGGCTTGTGATCTGACTTAAGCTGAGGGAGGTAAAGCACCGATGCATCAGGGAAAGCCTCCAACCACCGAGAGTTCACGACTGCCCTATCCAACCTCTCCTTCACACCATGCCACTCCCAAGTGAAAGGAGGCCCACAGAACAACAAACCGGACATCGCACAATCAGCCATGAAGCTCTGAAACCTTCTCATAGAGTTAAAATTAGGTTCCGCGCCCCCCACTTTCTCATCAGCGTGAAGGTAAGCGTTGAAATCCCCGACTACCACCCACGGATCAGAGGCCATAACTGCAAGCCGACGAAGACTATCCCAAAGAATATTTATTGAAGTAACATTCGGGCTCCCATACACAAAGGTAATAAGAAATCTGGGACCCCCATGAGATGGCTTAATTATAGCTTGAACAAATTGTCGATGATGTTCCACCACCTCAAGCTTAAACCCCAGCCCATCCCACAGGACCCAAATACCTCCTGAGAACCCTTCAACGTCCACAATGAAAGAATTCCCTAGCCCAATGCTACAAACAATACTACGAGCTTTGGACCCACTAACACGAGTCTCGAACAACACCACACAATTAAGATGATGACGGTGAATCAAATCCTTAAGGAGGAGAGGGGCTCCTTTAGCAGCAACTCCTCTAATATTCCAACATAGTGTATTTAACATAATTAAACTTGACAAGAAAAGATGAGCACCCAACAACTCTTGTGAAATCTAGGAGAGGAGCTCCTTTCTCTGTCAGGACGATTACCAGCTGACCCATTATAATGGTGGAGAGATAGCTGACCCACCATGGTCTGGCTTCCATGATGGCCCCCTTTTAACGTTGGATCAATGACAAAACAATCATTCTCCAGTTTCAACACCTTTCTATCCTTGTCAGCGCGCGCTCGGGCTTTTCCTCTAGCGTTTTTTTTTTTTAAATTACCTGCACGACGTTGACTAGGGCAAGAATTCCCCACATGTGGGCCCGCCTTGACTTGCGCCCCCTTCTCTTTCCGGTTAACAAATTCCAAAACCGGTTGTTCCTCATGAATAACATGATTTGTGGGGCCCATCCCAGGGTGATTTGCAACCACCACAATATTCTCCTCCACTAAAACCTCCTCGGTCTGAGGAGCAGTTTGAATTTATGTGCTTACTGGCTCCCTAACAGGCGTCATCAAAGGAGGCCCCACCGACACGTTCTCAACCTGCATTGAATTCCCTATCATTGGGTGCGTGCCCAACGTGGGAGGTTCCACAGTGACGCAGCAGATTCTCCACTCTCCGTAACTGCAGTAACGGCCCCCGAACCTATCGCTCCCTCCTTAGCCACGTTTGCGCCCTCCATAGGCACTACCTGCGCTGCCACTTCAGCCGCCGGGGGGTTCACCATCACCATCAACATGTCTTCCTCATCCACCCCTGCATGTAACACCGCAAACCGTGGCCCTCCTCTCCCGCCAGCAGGCATGGCCTTCCCCCCACTCCGTGGACCTTGGGCCCCGCTCCGCTGCATTTTCTTTACCATCATCCATGGACCAAACTCCGGCGCCACCACCGTTTGCTGGGACCTGTGACCGGCCGGAGCGCCACCGCTCGGGGTTACCTCCGGAGCCACAATGGAGCATTGCTCTTTCTTATGACCAAAACACCGACACTTAAAACATATGAGATTCAGTCCCTCATACTCCACCATGTATTCCTTCCCATTAAACAGGAACTTGGAGACCAAAGACTTCTGAAGATCAACATCAATCCAGAGACGGGCAAACCGAGCCCTTTCTGTAGAAGCTTCTGCACTAAACATGAGGTCCTTCTCCCGCAACGTGTGGCTATCCACCTTCACAAACCGTCCTAGATTCTTGGCAATCTTACGGAAGAAGGGTTTCTCGTAGTACTCCACTGGAAAACGAGGAATTTTGATCCAGACCGAGACCCTGTTCAACTCCCCCTCCGCTGGGGCAAACTCCGGCCGCCACTTCTACACAACCAAATAATGGCCAAGTATCACCCAGGGACCACCGTCAAACACCCGGTCGTAGTCATCCCAATTAGAGAAACGAACTACGAAGAAATCACAGTCAAGGTCAATCACCTCCATCTCACCAGAAGGTTGCCAGAGCCTGGCAAGCCTTGATTGCATTAGTCGCAGCCCAATCCGTTTGCCCAACAGCTTGACAAAAATTGCCCTTTCCCACTTCTTACACGCCGCCTTCCTCTCCTCCCGAGATATTTCAATCACAGGGCAATGTGGATTCATCATCACCTCCTTACGCTCCACAGCTTCCTCCTCCTCTTCAGACCAGGCCTCACTATCCCCAGAATCCGTCTCCGACCCCTCCATCTCCTCATCATCCTCCGCACCACCCTCTCCGCCATTAACCCCCACACCGGTTTCTTTGTAGGAGACCACCTTCCGAGGCTGGTCCCCCACTACCTTTTCCTTGAAAGTGCTTCGCCGGAGTTGATATTTCTCCTCCGACAACTGACCACCGGGACCACTCTCCAGAGCACCACTCGCACCACTCTCCATATTATATTTTGATTTAGCAGATGAAATCACAAGTAATTACTGATAATAAATTTGTACAGCAAATGATTAGCTTTTCTAGACTACCCTTATTTACTTTCATGTGATTTTCTCTCTCCAAGTTAATATTCCAAAAGTTCACCATCTCTTTCATATTAAATATGAGGGTGAATTTGGAAAGAAAAAAAAAATTTAATGTTTACTAGATATTAAAAAGTGACTTATATTTAGAAATAATTTTTTTTAAAAAAATGTGACTTATAAAAAGGAACGGGGGAGTATTTATCATAAAGCCGTTTTATGCTTTGAACACGGTTCTGTAGCTTGGTTAGCTTAATTGATTTCAATTTCCCTATGAAACGTCGAATAAAGACAAGTAATACGGGAATTGTATTGAATAAGCAACCAAGTTATATAATTGAATATAAAACACGCAAAGACACATATCAATGATAAAACTATTCAACTCTATATACCATAAAAACAATCAATGGATGGAGTTGGACAATTATGAATTTTCACATGAAATTGGTGTTACTGCTATGAAAATAATATGAAGATTATCTTCAACCGTAGCCGATGCCAAAAGGACCTAAAATACCATCAACCTATACCACCGACTCTAATAATTACAATTTAGTATCGATTGTTATTTCTGACGAGTTGCTTTTCTCTTAGAGTCAACTAAACTGACTCTAAAAATTTGCGGCAGCTAAACGGTCAACGCAAAATGTTATCTTCGAGCCTTTTAACATCCTCCTAAAACCAACACTAAAAACTACTGCGTCGTCTTTTGGCTCATTGGTGTCGGAATTTGACCGACGCTGATGAGCGCTTGTTGGGTCAATCTGCAAGTGCACAGATATCTCCGGGTTTTAATATCGAATCCACAGGGACCGTGAGTGAGAATTGTGGTTTAAGCTCAAAGCTTGTGAGTTTGAAAGCAAATAAAATTCAGTTCTTGGATTTGTTTGTTTGTGACAAGAGTTTGCAAAACAATAGTAAAGAAAATGAAAATATCAATTGATGAAAATGTTCTGGGTTAATGTTCATCCAATCCTTCCTAGACAACCTACCCTATGCAATTGAAACCTTGAATCATTCCCTTATTGTTATAGCCTAGATATTCACTCATTGATTCCTCACATGAGCAATTCTCCCATACTAAAAGCTAAGCCCAATTCCTTGTGTACTTAGTCATTTATATGAGGTTTATAAGCATGCAATTTTCAGGCCAACAAAACCAATCCCTCACTCTATTACTAGAAGCAAGCAAAGAGAGGTCAATTCCAACCCAAGTCCCCAAATTACAACAATCTTCCAATATGATTGCAATTTAGTCTTAAGCAAAGGTGCACCCAAGCTTATCATGCATAAAAGATTTAAAATATAAGGTAGATTCAAGAACAAGTGCATAGAGATAGGAATTAAGTCTAAAAATTCATGAAATCACATTGAACCCAAAGCAAAAGAAGAGTCTAACCACTCATGGCTAGTGAATCCATACAAGAAATGTAAAGGAAACCTGAAAAATACAAGGTGGAAGCCTCACACAAGCCCCAAAAGCACTTCCTAAGCTTCAATACTTGGTAAAAATCTAAGGAAAAGTCAGAAGTTCTGAACAAAATGGCCTAAAGCCTTATTTATAGGCAAAAAAAGTCGAGCTGGGGCGCTCAAGCGCTGCCCTAGGGCGCTTGAGCGCCCATGTGGCAGATGCAAGGCTCCAGCTTCTGGAGTGCTGGCGCTTGAGCGCCAGGTGAGGGCGCTTGAGCGCCAGCTTCACGAACTTGGTGACTTTTCAGCTTTCTGTAACCCCCTTTGAATGCTTTCTTCAATTCCTTTGCATCTTGGCCTTCCTTTTCCATAAGTTACCTGCTGCAGCACTAAAGGACCAAGACAAGGAGTAAAATCAAGAAATTCACAGGGCTTTTAACCACCTTAGTCCTCACAAAATCATGGCAAAACTCATGCAAGTCATAAACTCTATAAAAATGCAAAAACAACCCTCATAAAACCATAAAATTACCAAAACTTAACTCAAACTCAAATAAACACAAAAATGCATGAGAATGCATGAAACACTACATGAGACAAAGAAAAAGACTCAAAAACACTCGAGTAAATGACCCTAAAACCACTACTAACATAGGGTCATCAGCGCTTTTCTTGTAATGGCGGTGGTTGGACCTTACAAGTTTTGATGGAACAAGGGTGCAATCTTGGTGGAGGATGTTTTGTAGAGAGGATCTAGGTTATAATGCAATGTGGTCGTGATTTTGATGTGGCTAGCTTGTGGAGGTGGTGGTGGCCAAGGTTGTCAATCTTGAGAGATTACCTAATCTCATGGAGGGGAGATAATCTCGCAACGTAATCTCGTAAGACATTAACTCATCTAAAAATAGTATATAATAAACATAATAATAATGAAGACACAACTAATATCATTAAAACTTTACCAAACCATAACAATTAAAACCATTCATAAAATTACCAAATATCCAAATCTAAGTTTCATAAGTCATAACAAAACATCAACACAAGTTATGATAAACTTAAAACAAGAATAAACAAGTCACCATCTTCAATTTTTCAATCCTTCAACATCATCAAATTCAGCACCACTAGAAAAATCATCATTACCATCAAGTTCTTCTTCCTTTGATGAGATAGACTCTTCAGGATGGATCAAGTAGAAAATTCTCAAGGTTTTATAAAACTATTTCAATGACATTCTCAGCAACCTGATTCTCACCATCAATCTAACTAGGAGGGAATCGTGGAGAGGAGGTCAACGCCGAGATGAGGTTGTCTCGTCGGAGGCTTGCCGTAAATCTCACCTAAAAGGAGAAGATGAGGATGCTTTGACAAACTGAGGTGAAGGGTTGTTGCGTTTGATCGATAATGATAGTATTCAGCTCAAATATTGAGTTACAAAACCCTAATAGGGTGTTTAAATTGTTCGAAAATACCCTTTACTAAACTTTTTTGGACATTTAGACCTATACGTGTAATCTCATAATCTCGTTAGTAATCTTGCGATATTACAAGAGACCACTTGAGATCACCAGAGAACCCAAAATATAGATATTACACCATGTTGATCTCGTTTTTGCAACCAATAACGTAATCTCTTAAGTGATTAAGAGATATCACTAGTGATTGATAACCATGGTGGTGGGGGAGATGCAATGACTAGAAGTAATTCCAGTGAGAACAGAGTGGAAATACTTCACAACTGAGAGACTCTTTTGAAATTTTGAAAACCTTTAAATGTCTTCAAAATTACTATGCTCAACTATTCAGTCATATCCCGTGAGACACTTTTCCAAGTGACACTCAACAGATTTGATACTTTTATCATATCTCATCAAGTAACACATCATTGCTTCTCTCTATTTTCTTCTTTTCTTACTCTTATTGTCTACGTTCATTGAATGCCTACCTAACATTTTTCTTTGGAATCATATATAGTTAAGAAATTTCTCCATTTCCCATGAATGGTTAAAAATAAAATGGAAAATATTCATTGTAATTATCTGATATGTTAGGCCCCGCTTGGGTGGTTTTTGGTTTTATGTTTTGAATTTTTTAAAAACTAGTTTTCAGTTTTATAAATATTGTTTTTTTGTTTTGTTTTTTGAGTTTTAAAATACTTGGTGTTAACTTTGTAAATCCACAATAGTCACAACAATTATCAACTTTGTGAATTCACGACAATGGGTGGTAGTGGCGACACGATAATAGAGGTGTCGGATAGCAACGATGGTAGAGTTTTGATGTTACCTAATGACGGTGATAGTGGCGGTGCCGGTTATGGTGGTGGTGGCATAAGGGACAATGGTGGTGGAGGTGAGGGCAGTGGTCGTGTTGGGGGTGGTGATGCTAGTGGAAGTAGTAGTGCAGGTAGTGGTGCCAACGTCGAAGGCAGTGATGGTGACGATGGAGGTGATTGTAGTGGCAATTAAGGTTTGGTGGTAGAGGGGGTATTACCTGGTGTTCGTGATGATGATGGTGGTGGCAGCGACGTGGTGGTTGTGGCGGTGGCGATTGTGGTGGTGGAGGTGGCGGTGGTTGCAGTGGAGTCGGCGGTGGAAGTGGTGGTGTTGGAGGGTGGTGGTGGTAGTGGCAGCGATAGTAGTGGTGGCGACGGTGGGGGTGGTTTTGAAAATCAATAAAAACTCACTTGAGCTACATTTTTGCCGAACACGTTTTGTTTTCAAAATTGCACTTGGAAACCAAAAACTGAAAACTCGCAAGCACCCGAACGGGCCCTTATATATTATACGAGTATTTTATTTTAAAAATTAAAAATATATTATAGTTAATAAAATAAATTTTAGTAATGATTTACAAATATCTCTTGATGATTAATCAAATAGGAATATTTTTATTTTTTTATTTAATATAACTAGAACAGAATAACTAATTGTAATTGTTTACGCATGAAGTTTCACCTACACAAATAAGGGGATGTCTAAATGACCTATGAGAAAGTTTAGGTTAAATAATTCATCATCCAATCACATTGGAGATAAGTGAGTTCGAAATAAATTAATAAATAAAATATAGAAATTTCAACTCACTTATCTCTAATGTGATTGGATGATGGGTTATTTAACCCAAAATTTCTCATGTTTTATTTAGACAACCCCACAAACAAATGGATCAAATAAACAATTTAGGAGTTGGATCATGTTCAAGGGTGCGGGTTTTTTGTTTAATTCATAGCTTATTAGCTACCCTTTTTGCGTTGAGGTTAGATTTAAGTTTAAAATATGAGGGTGAGGTCAAAACAAGTGAGAAAAACCGTTCAGCTTCAGTTATTACCCGCTTAGTTCAGACTCCAGTGTCGGGAACCTTAAAGTTCGTAAAGTTTCGACTTTAGAAGACTAAAAAAATACCAAATTATCTGGTGACAACTTGGAGACTCGCGTCTCTTCTCTCTTCTTTTTTTTCTCCTCAACAAACACAGTGTAATTGATGGGGGAGAAAGAGAAGCGCATTGTTTGCTATCGAAGACTTTGGCTGGAGAGAAACTTGTGTGAGAGAGAAGAGAGAGAGAGAGAGAGAGAGAGAGAGAGAGAGTTAGAGAGGAGAGATTGAATCTTCACTTGTTTGATCCCAACACTTTTCATGAAGAGAGAGTCCATAAAGACTGTGACAATCACTTTTTACCATCTCTCCAAATTGCAGAGAAAGTAACTAAGCTCTTTTTTAGCTTAATTACACTTTTGGTCCCCCAACTTTTCCCTTTCTGCGAAAACCGTCCCCCAACTAAGAAATTAGCAAAAAACATCCTCAACATTACCCTTTGTTAACACATTTGGTCCCTTTAGTAATTTTCATCCAAAATCTAACGATTTGAGGGACCAAAAGTGCAATTAAGTCATCTTCCTCACCCCCGTGACCTGCACTTTTGGTCCCCAAATTTTCCATTTGGCCCACTTAATTGCACTTTTAATCCCTCGGGCCGTTAAATTTTGGATGGAAAATACTAAAGGGACCAAATGTGTTAACGGAGTGTAACTTCGAGGATGCTTTTTGCTAATTTCTTAGTTGGGGGACGATTTTCGCATAAAGGATAAAGTTAGGGGACTAAAAGTGCAATTAAGCCTATTTATTTTCATCATACTTTCAAATTTTACCTATTTATCATTATCATACTTTATAAATAGTTATGCTTTTAGGATAAAAATGTCATTTTACACAATTGAACTTCTTTCTTTTCTCTTTCTATTCAACCAAATAAAAGGAGAGATAAATCACATCGTTCTATCTCTTCTATCTATTTTTTCTTTCTATCATACCAAAGTATCTATAAATCTACTATATTCTTCACACCTTTCTCTCTACTCATCTTTTCTCTTCTCTAAAAACAAATCGGAAGAAGGGAGACATGCAAGTGGGGTGCACTGCCCTTTTGGAGTCTTCTCAAATTGAAAAGAGAATGGTGGAGAGTTTTTTTTTTTTTTCATTTTTGGTTCTAGTTCTAGAGATTGTTAACTGCTAAAAATTGTATTTTTGACGTCATATTTTTCGTTATATATATATAGTTGGATTAAATTTTTTCTAGGCACAAAATGTAACTTTTTTTATATTTCTAACCTACTAAATTACGTAATCTACACTTTATTCATACATTTTTCTTATATATTTTTTCTCTACTCATCTTATTTCTTTTGACTTTCTCCCGAATCAAATACATCAGTGTAATTGTGAAGTGGAATTTCAGTTTTCAGATAAGAACTCATTCTTATACGTGTTTACAAATAACTTTAATATGAGGTGTAAGTTAGATAATAAAAAGTACAAGATGTATTAAATTATAATGATAAAGATACTAATAGAATGTTAGATTCATTCTAATATTATCTTAATCTTTTCCCCTTAATTAGATATCGTCACAGCTAATAGGCGTGAAATTAATTCTTCTCTCACTTACTTAAAAAAACAGAGAGTTAAGCCACTACACGAGCCTCATCTTATTTTTTTCCTAGATACTTTTATAACATTGTGCCTTTGGGCTTTGGCAACTATTTTTAGTGTATAAAAAACGAAAGATACTTAAGTAAGCAAACACATTAAAATACATAATACAAAATTATTAAATATCTTTAAAAGTTGAGTCCATTTTATAGTGATACTAGTGCACAAGAAGCTACAGAGGCAAGCAACTATTATAAATACAGAGCCCCTGACTAGTTTTTCAAGCGCAGTTGGTTTGTCTTCCATTAACTTCCCCTGTTTTCTCTGCCCCAGAACAAATAGTTTAAGCAGTTTCCTCTGTTTTCCATATTCAAATGGGTGGGAGTGGGAATTCCCCATGTGCTTCATGCAAGCTGCTGAGACGCCGTTGCGCCCAAGATTGCATCTTTTCTCCTTATTTCCCTTCTGATGATCCTCAAAAGTTCGCCATAGTTCATAAGGTTTTTGGTGCTAGCAATGTTAGCAAAATGCTGCAGGTACCCCCTTACTCTCTTTGTGCTACTTTTCCTTTTGATAGTGAAAGATGACTGAAAAACAAAAGGAAAGCTACATATTTGGGTGGAAAATATTTGCTCTATATATTTTGGGTTTTCAATTTACTAAATGTTTTGGTGTATGCCTATTGTTCTTACACAGATTTCTAATATCCAGCTTTCTAGTGTGATGGGAGTGGGAAGGGAGTGTGAAAATAGGCAGAGAAACCTAGTTGTGCACTTTATTTTTCTGGTTAAATTTCACTTTGAAAAGCATTTTGTTTGATTTTTTCTATATTTTATCTTTACACATCTCTTATTTCTACATATTAAGAGGAGGGTGTAACTACATCTTGTATGGAAATAGGGTTTTGGTACACTCTGATGTACTTTCTCTTTTATTCTATTTTTATACATTTTTTCTTTTTATATTTCATATTTGTTGAAAATTTTGCTGTGAAAATATTATTTACAAAATACGGAACATTCTTATCACATCACCTTTCATACTTTTGATTTATACCACAAATCAAGATTGTTTTAGCTTAAATAAAGATTATGTATTCCAGTTCCTAATTTATTTTTAAAACTTGTCAGGGAGAGCTTTCTCACTCATAGTCAGTGTACTGAAAACCGGACCGGATCGGGCAGTCCGACCGATTCAACCGGGAACGGACCTAAGGCCGGTTCGGTTTGGCATATTAAAGCGGGCACCAACGAACCGGAGAAAGAACCGCTAAACCGGTTCAGAACCGGTATAACCGGCCCGAACCGGACCGGTTCGGTTTGTAGTATTTTTTTTGAATGTGCAGTTGTTAAAATGAAAAAAAATGTGGCCAGCTAGGTTCGAAGCCAAGTCCTGAAGGAAGAAAGAAGGAACTGCTACCACTATGCCACTTTACATGTTGTGTAATTAAAGGCAAAATTATTTATATATTATTTATTGCATGAAGACAAACTTCCACAATTTATATGTGGTCACATCTTAAGTACACATGCAGGGACACTTTTATTTAAATCTTTTTAACAATTTGTACATTTTTATCATGTATTTTTAATTTTCTTTTGTCAAAATCATATATTTAACTTATGAGTGATGATCTTTGGATACACAAGAATGTATTAGACCCATAATTTTAAAAAAGTATACATATTTATGATATATTAGTTTATATTTATTTTAATATATAGATAAATAAAGTAATAATTTATGTAATGTAATGTTATATTCTTAATTTTTATATGTAATTAAAAAGAAGATATTTACTATTCACAAATATAGCATATATTATATATATATTAACATATATGATGTACTATTTAAATTGCCACGGTCGGACCCCGGTTTGACCCCGATTTGACCCCGGTTTAACCTTTGAACCTTAAACCAGTACCTTGACCGGTTCAATGACCGGTCCGGTTTTCAGAACATACTAATATTATATGGCTCAAACATGATTGTCTCAGTAAAGGACGTGGGCGGTTTAACAAAAATAATCTTTCATATACATATGAATAATACTTTGACTTTCATCCTTTTTGGTCATAATGGTTATTGATCAGAATTCAACAATGCTTCAGGAACTTCCGTTTGATCAGAGAGCAGATGCAGTGAGCAGTCTAGTGTATGAAGCACATGCAAGAGTCCGGGACCCAGTGTATGGTTGTGTTGGAGCCATATCCTACTTGCAAAACCAGGTCTCTGAGCTCCAAATGCAGCTTGCAGTGGCTCAAGCAGAGATCCTCTGCATCCAGATGCAGAACGAGCCTGTTATGCCCAATCCAGAACTGGACCTAGATCAGAAATCATACCTTCTCCAAAATGATCTGCCTCAGTACCTTAATTATACCTCTTCAAGCAATGTTATTCATCATGATTCTCTCTCAAGAGAGAGCATATTTGGACATGACATGGTTTCTTGAATGAAAATGTACTCACATGCTTTGGCTTTGATAAATTCTTTTCCATGAATCTATGATGTGTGAAAAGTTCTCTCCACTTGTTTACTATTTTTGAAGTTAAGTAAGATAGAAGGAATGTGATTTTAGGGTCAACTCAAGCACATGATTAAGTGCCATTGAAGTAATTTAGAGTGTTCTGAATCAGTGATTTCCATTAAACTAATGACTAGGGTGCTTGAACATTAATGCATTCAGACGAGGGTCGGTGATATTTTTAAAAAATGGCAAACATTCTCATAATTCATGTTGGGCGCAAGAGGATAAACCGAGATATTCCATAGTCATGGTGACGACTCCTTGTGTCAAAAGTCTTCCTAGCAATGGTAGCTAGGCGGCATGTCCCGTTGATGGAGATCCAACGGCGGTGCAAGTGGTTGGTGGCTTTCCGCTTGAGATTGACTCACACTTGAGGGGGAGATTGTTGGGATGTCAAGTGTGAGTAAAGAAGTCTCACATTGGAAAGATTAGGTGAGTGTTGAGCACTTTATAAGTAAGAGAACTCATACGCCTAAATGCCTTAAGGTTTTAGGTGAAAGTGGTGTCCAATCCACTTTAGTGTGGTCATGTAAACTCAATGTGTTGATCTCTGGTTTATCCTCTTACGGTCAACAATTCATCACAACCTACAAATTCACTATGACATGATATGGAAAGACATCCCACTTGTTTAGTCAACAATATAACATTTTTTTCCACTAGAATTATTTTAGTTGCTTTATTAAATATGTGGAGAGTCTTTGTGGACCTAACTAAATGGTTAATTTGGTCCATGAAAAATTCGTGCGCTACGACTTTATCCTTGAAAGACGGAAAATATCTAAAAATACCCTTGAATGTGAAAATGTCGGGCATGGTAGGGTTTGGCCTCACACTGTTAGTGAGACTTAACAAAAAGGCTGGTGTATCGCGTTAAGTGTCAGGTTGGCAATCCTACGTGGCGTTGTATCTTTCTCTCAAAAATTTCACCCTACAATATAGTCCTGCATCAATTTCAATGTGTTTGCCATCCTGCTCACCGACCCTCCCCCACCTTCCTCCTCCAGTCCCTCACCTTCTTCCTCCATCCTTCCACTGCAAAAAAACCTGGAACTTTAGAAGGTTAATTAAGGAAAATATTGGAAAGAACCCTATGCATAGTTAGGGGCTAGGATTTCTCTTTTACGAATTTCGTATGCATTAGCACAGTTTAAAGTCACCTTGTGTTGTTCTACACATTTGGCCTAATTTTAAATTTAAGTATTAATAGAGTGATAGCTCGATAGATACACGACGTACTCATGTTCCTTTTGGCGGTGTATTTTATCCTTTCCTAAAATTAATCAATTGCTAATATGCTTTTTCGCTTTCACTTCCATCCAAAGCTATCTGGCGAGCACTTTGGCCTTTATGACTTGTCTGGGCTAATATTGGATGTTGTGCTCCGAGAGTTCTACTGCCCAAGCAATAACTCGTCCTGCTAAACTTGGTTTATGGAGGATTTGTCTTATAGGTAAGTCAATTCTAACACTTATGGTGTGTGACTCAAAGTATTGCCTTAGTTGTTGCGTATTGCTCCAAAAACACACATACACAAACTAGAGTAAGTGCATTCTAAGTAATACAGGCCAGTTGTTTCGAACCCAAGGGACCGAGTGAACAAATTAATAATAGGGTGATCTTATGTAAATCAATATTTGAAAGATGGTGGGGGTGTGATCATGCAAACAACCAATAATAGAAATAAAGAGAATCAAGAATAAGAAGACTTCGAGATTGCAATGCAATTAAATCATCTCTCCTAGTTTTTTGTATGTTATCCTAATTATTGTCATGCCGACTATTGATCATCCTCAGAAACCCTAACTTTGACATTAACATAGCTAATAACGACAGGCATTAAGCCTCGGGAGGGGTGTGATTATTTAGTAGTGGGGCTTGAAACCAACCTCCAAAACAAGAGTAATAGCTCGGCAGGTACACTACTCATGTTACTTTTCCCAAAAATTAATGATTTCTCCATATATATGTTTTTCACTTTCACTTCCATCAGATCATCTCCAATGGGAGTATGTAATGTCAAACATATACTCCCACCAATATCTATTACCATTGGAGTATATTTTTAAATTCAACATGGCTAGTGAGGGTACGTATGTGAGAGTAGATACTCAATTTAGTCATGAAAAGTGTGTTTGCATTTATTATGGCTTAATGTTAAAGGTTTAAATAAAACTTGTAATTAATAAAACAATTTTTTATATAAACTTTTAAGAGTTGTTGGTTTGGAGTAAAAATTATTAAAATGATGTAGATGATGTGTCATTATTGAGAATTGTAAAAAGTAAAATGTAAATACTTTAGTGAATATCATGGTTAAAGATGCTCTCAGAAGAAGCTGTCCATTTTTCGCACAAACTAATTTTTTTTTTTATCTTTTCCGAAAGCGAAAGCACAAACTACAATCTTCTAATCATGATAGAGATGAGCTCCTTGTAGGTTTTCACGTGGGAAACAAAGTGCTCATGAATTTGTGGGATGTGCACAACTTATTACTATATGAAACTAGTTAATACTTCCTCGATTCCAAAACTATTACTCCATCTGTTTCTAAATATCTGATACTTTAAGGTTGTTTGCATAAGTAAGAAATAACAATTAATGTTCTTGTTTTATTAAAATTACAATCTAACTTCCTACTATACCATTTATCTCTCATGTTAATTCTAACTTTTTTACCACCAATAAATGAAGGGTACAATTGGTAAAGTATAATTAATGCTCTCTTGAACTTTGTAAAGTGATAAATAATTAGGAACAAAATTCAGCTAGAAATCGTGTCACTTATTTAGGAACGGAGGGAGTATAGTTTTAGTTTTTTTTATTTTGTTTTAAAGCCATTGTTGTTTTACATATCCAAAGCACTTTATCTCATTCTCTTCCTTTTATATCCTCATTTAATATTGTATCTCTCAAGTATCACCTCTTATTTTTACCAATCACAATTCTCACCAATCAATCAATGATTTTCATTATCTCTTTCATATAACTCATATTAAATAAAGTGTTTCGGTCAAATTATAACATCAATTAATGAATTCTTAATCTTTATGCATAACCTTAAATTAACTATAATAGTTTTGAAACGTATCAAACTATTAAATTAAATGTGATTAAGAATTTTCAAAACCATCTCTCCCAACTGCTCCCAACTGCTTTGTGTCCAAATCAAAGCATTATTTTAAATGATCGATCAAGAGAAAACCAGAAACGACTAAAGGGCGACAACCGACCGTTGTTTAAATAATTCACATATATATATATATATATAGAAAAAAGAAAATTGGGTTACAACTGACTTTAAGATTCCTCAGCTTTATTTAAATTTAACGTGGGAACGTTTCCTAGTCAAACATGAAAGCTTCTTATTTCCAAGTCAAGTCCTGTTTTAACCTTGTTTTTGTCTTCATCTAGCTGTACACTAGAGAACCTATTCTATCATCTATCATTATAAACTAAACTTGTTACTAACTTGCCCACAGCACGTGTTTATCTTCAATGGAGCTTTAATATATAATGGTATAAACTACTTTTAAGTAGAACTTCCCAATTCATA
Organism: Lotus japonicus; assembly: GCF_012489685.1. Taxonomy (NCBI): domain Eukaryota; kingdom Viridiplantae; phylum Streptophyta; class Magnoliopsida; order Fabales; family Fabaceae; genus Lotus; species Lotus japonicus. Next base: position 15,133,332 of record NC_080046.1, read on the forward strand.
TAAAAACTTTTGGGTGGGGAGGTTCAGGATTAATCCTTAGAAAGTGCAGTTTAGATAATTATGTAATTTTGACGAGTGTATGTCCATCATCTAGTTCCAGTGATATTATGGAAAGATAAGTTATCTTTCATCATATTATATTAACCACTTCAACCACATTAAAAAAACTAGTAAGAAATTCTTGGAGCCATCAGACTCCTTTAGAAAGTTCACGAGATCTCCTAAGACCTAATTAAGTCAATGACTATATGGTATAATCTTTAACATGTGATAGATATTTAGAACTAGTCGTTACCAAATGTGTCTTTAATTTGCACTTTGCAGAGAGACAAGTCAAGTGGTAGTTGTTGGAGCTTACTACACATGTTTCTCTTACACTGACTGGTGAAATGTAGAAATTAAGCCTCAGGTAGCAAAAGATTTCGAAAAAAGACAAAGGCAAATTGCTGCTCTACTTAACTCTGGTCCTTTAATTCTTGAAACATCAGTGGGGTTAGATACAAAATGTTGTAGGGAGTCAAAAAAAAAATGCTGATGAATTATTAATTATTATATAATGGCAGCCGCAGTTAAATAGAACAATGATAATAAGTTAAGGTACATAAAAAGACAAAGGCATGTCTTTGTTATTGTTGTCTATCAATTCTGAAATTCTGCATCTGTAATGAAAGTGATAGTGGCCCGCCGGGAACCTGTTTTTCCGTTTGAGGGCTCGAGGATAATAATTCCAAAAGGAAGTTTGTTTTGGAATTGAGATGGCACTTACTTATCCCTCTATTCAGTTCTCTTCCAATTTCTTCTTTCTCTAATTTATGTAAAATTAAGAAATGCTTCTATTATAAATAAATAACTAAACCTGAGTGGAGAAAATGAAGTCTGCACCAAGTTGAACTTGAAGCTGTGCTATCGATACTAACTTTTCTACACCACAAACAAAGCTGCTTTTGTCAAAAAAATCTAGCTGCTTTGTAAGAGGAGTTATATCGTATTTAGATATCCAGGTTTAAACCACTCAGATTCACTTCTTCTAACATAAAACTTACTCTAAGTGCATGTTTGGTTTCACGATTGACACATTTATAGTTTACTCTAAAGTTGAAACTAGTATAAGGAGAAGTTATTCTAAAATGTTTCTTTCTTATAGAACCTAATATGTTGTATACTTCTCCAAGTATTACTTTTCTTACCAATTTGATGATAGTGTCTAATTTTCCATATTGGTAAGAAAAATAATTCTTGAAAAGTAAGAAAAGAATTGGGGTGAAGGGTGAGCTAAGGGAAATGAAGGAATTTGCAGAGTGATAGGTCAGGATTCAAACTCTGACGAAGGAATTAATTTACTAACAATTAACATTTGCCTATAAAAATAAAAATAAAAAACCTATCAAATGGTGTAGCATTGAACCTTCTAACAGATACTTTGTGGGCTTGGAGCATTGAATCTTCTAACAGTTACTTGAGTGTTTAGTGGGCTTCATAGAAATAACCTTTGTCAATTCCACCCCTTAATTCAGACGTGTACGAAAACACAATTAGGTTTACGAAAACACAACAAAAGCAACGACATTAACAAAATCTCCACTAAAATAACTTATTTTTAATTAAAAAGCACTTGACTTCACATTATCACAGGATGTCCAAAATGACTCAAGTTTAAATCATACTTAAATCAGGATATGCTCTTGCTACTTGCATATGTATTATTGCTTACTGCAGCTTAAGCCGCATATGTAGTAGCTGCAACGTCCGAATATAAAATAGATTCTTCCTTCAGATAAAACAATAATGTTACATTCATATGACAAATTAAGGACCTTCAACTATCAATTCATAATATGGAGATTCATCCAATTCCTGAATCGTCCCATCAACACCGCAAACTTGTATTATAAATTTGAGACTTGAAGTGGCCAAAGGAACTTTGAGGTCAGAAACATAAAAAGAGTTCACTTGTGCTACCCCAAGATACTCCTCATTAACATGTTCTGATGTTCTACCTGGGTTGCCATCTGCTTGTTTTGATAATCTTACCAAATACACGACGTACTTTGAAAATAGATGATTTTTTCCATCTTTCGGTGTCCAAGAAATTTTAACATCAAGGGTCTTGGAGCCTTGAGAATCTGAATTCAATTTGATGAATTCACCACTAACTAGCCAGGAAGAGGAGACCGGAAAATCCAACTTGTAATCAGAAGTTTTCATTGTGATATGACCAAGAATGGCAAAATAATCCACACTACCATCATTGGCATCTGATAATGGAGAATCAGATATGTAGCAAACTGCATGGATTTCTGTTAGAGTGAATCCATCCATGGCAATTGCACCTTCATTTATGACCCATCCAGGGGAAAATCCCTTTTGTTCACGTGCCATGATCACTTTGCTGAATTTACTTGAGAAATTATTCACGGCCTGCGATGTGAGAAGAATAGACGTTCTTTTGTCGCCGGTGGAGGTGAGCACAAGCTTAAGTCCCAATAAAGAATTGCCATCAGATTTCACCTGCATTAATCATGGACTTCATGTGTGAAAAAAAGAGGGTTCGGATAGGAAAACCACATATATAATGGTTTCAGTGAGCTTGACTGAAGTGCAATATGCCATTGATCAAGGAAACACATCCTAATTTCCATTAACTCAATCATGTAACCGGATTCCCAAAAAAGGGACACGCGAATTGTACTGCTAATTGAATGAAGCTGCTCCATTGACAGCTATTCCGGGTTATACAAGTTTGATGACCATTTTCAAAATCAAGCTAAATAGATTGATGTGCATTATGCCATTGATCAAGGAAACACATCCTGATTTCCCTTAACTCAATCATGTAACCGGATTCCTGAAAATGGGACACACTAATTGTACTGTGAATTGAATTGAACTACTATATTGACAGCTATTTTGGGTTATACAAGTATGATGACCATTTTTTAAATCAAGCATAATAGATTGATGTGCAGTTTCTTCAGCAATTATATGACAAAGAGATATAGCTTACAGAATAGATAAAGTGGATAGGCAACTCGCTCAAAAGAAACTCTCCTTGAAAGATTTTCCTCTCAAAGTACGTTTTCTTTTCAAGAGATCCTTTGAATGTAATGTTCCCCCCTCCACTATATGATGCTTCCTTCAAGCTGGAATTTGCAGCGAGAAAACAAAGACTTTAAATCTAGTCAGAACTAAGAAATAGATCTAAGATGTAGTAATTCAATATTTCACATTAAAATTAAACAATAGAAAAGAAAGGAGACATTCAATATTATGGTAATGTATTCATATTATAGAAAATTAAATATACATGATTTGAGGTTTTCATCCAGTCACCCCGTCAGGTCAGCCATCAAAAAAGTTGTTCCAGGGGTTGGCAGAATAATTGAAGCAAGAATAATAGCCAACAACAATGTCTTATCCCACTAAGTGAGGTCGGCTATATGGATCAGACTACGCCATTGAGCTCAATCAAAAACCAAATGTTGTGGATATTATTGACAACAAGGTCATTTTTAATAAGATTTTCCAATTGAAGCAAGAATAATAACAAATCATATTTATAACTAGAGATAAATCTTCCCAATTGAATGTGTAATAAGAACCTGTGATGTCTAATTTTCTTCACCCACAAAAGCACAAAGTTGCTCAGTTTACCCATATGCTATTATACAATATTTACTTTGAACATATGCAATACATATGTACATTTTTTATACTGCTCTATTGCAAAGACATTTTTTAAATATTAGATATGTGCCATAACTTACTCTACAAGAACTTGAATAGGATTTGTAGGATCAGCAACCTCAATGAGTGGCTGCACACAAATATTTGAGATAGATTAGAACAAAACTCTCATCACCAGTATCATAAATTCACAGTATTAAAATGAACTTGGTTTTCTAGTTACTTCCTCCATTCCTTCTTTAACTGTCAGTTTTTAGGACAGGAACTATATCTATTTATCTGTCTTTTTAGAAGTTCTAGATAATATTAATTATTATTTGCCAATTAAGTCTTCTTTTTCTTGTGCATCCGGGGGATACCCTTTTTGACACCAAGAGACTAATCTCTTTCGAATATCACCGGAGCGAGTTCTGCTTTTCCCGGCAAAAACTTTTCCATACACATGGAAAAAGATGAAACCCTTGTAATCCTTAAGGGACTCAACTATATACCAATTGTGTCAGACTTAGGTGGTACCAATTATATCCTTATCTTCTTCTAATAAATTATCGTGTGCATACCTGAAAGCCTTGGCAAGAAATGTTGCACCAATTAGCATTTGATACATGGTCTCCATCAACTGAAATGTGATAACCACGCCCCTGAAAAAGCAATTATAAGATATATTTGAAAGCTAAAATGCCATCATCTGAAAGATAGGATGCATAAGTATTTGATCTGAAGTGACATAGCAAAGGTGGGAAATTGCTGAGGTTATTTCATTATTTATTTTTGGTAGAAGATTGACAAGTTCTATGTGTAGGCTTTTAAACTACATACACACGTAAAATATTTCTTTGGTGATGTTCAATGCGAGATTTTATTCATCTCTTCCTTGCCAGTTTGATATGCGCTGAGCTAAAGTTGGATAAAGGAAGTTTCATTCTTAAGGATATGGAATTTTTCATTTCACCCATCATCTCTGCCTCTTGGAATTCAAAAATTATTCTTAGTATGAATTTCACTGAAATTAAATGAAAAGTAAACATATGGAACAAAATGTGGAAAGAGTATCGTCAAAGTTTTATTCAGACCAGCAGCTGCCAAATGCACAATGGAAAAGCAATCACTTAAAAGGGAAAAAAAAACTGTAAAAGGGGACAATAATTGTAACTGCGAACCTGATCAAAATTTGTATAGAATGGTAGTACTCCAAGATAATTTCGCAGTATTCCCCATGACTTTCCCACAAGACCCCACCAACTGCAATATCAATGCATGGCAGTTATGCTGGTACGCATGAGTAGGAGATTAATGGTTTGATCTCCATTATAAGAAACTTGACAAATGCTAGCAACACTCTTTGATTGGTCAAAATCCATGTAGGTTACACTAAATTATATGGACCCCACTCCCAATTTGGCGGGACCTACATGAATTTTAACCAATCAAGGAGAGTGTCAAAGTGAGTGTTGCTAGCACTCCTCAAAAAACTTTAACTATGTAATTGTACCTACTACTGTAACCCATTTGAAAGCGAATGAAAAATTTAAAAGCCAGTCATTTCTAAGAAATTATTTTCTGTTTCCGTTTTCTATTTTCACTTTTAATTAAAAAATTCCACCGCATTTTGACTTAGTTTTCTATTTTCAAATATTTGTATGGGGGGAACAAGAATAGCAATATAAAGTTGTTCTGACTTTACCTTAAAACAATTCTTTGAAAACATGAAACAAATAAAAACATGATGGCATTTTTGTAATTAAAAGTAAAAACAAGAAGAAACAAGGAAACATTTTTATAAACCAAATAGGCCGTTTAGAATGTTTGTGGCAAAAATATTCGTATTATAAAAAATAAGTTTATTAAACTTTTCTACATAAATATTGTAATATATAACTTGAAAAATCACCAGACTCCAATAAAAGAGCAAGTGCTCCAATGTTAAAGTGCATGACTCAGATAGAAATATCAATACATTGCAAGGTTCTCTTAGGGAATAAACACAGGCTTGAAAGTTGAAGCTTAAGTTAATACTTACTAAACTACAGTTCGTCGCTACTGCATATGACAAAAATGCATTGTGTACAAGATAACAAATTCTGTAAATAGGCAAAACATATATCACAAAATTTATATTCTCTTTCAGGTGCGAGTGTGATCAGGAAGAAATGTAATCAAGAGAAGATTTGTAATAAAATACACCAGTCATAAGATATGCTAAAGAAAATCATGTGGAATTACCCAGATGTATTCAATGATCCAAACTATAAAACTAACACAGGAAACTTTTTAAAGATGCTGTCAGAATGTCAGATTGAAATCAAAACCTTTGAAGATATTGATGGGACGGGCAGCTATAATTTATATATGCATCCTCAACTTTATGTTCATTTTTTTATACAATGTAGCCACTCCTGCCATTATATTATTTTGTCAATATATTATTATGCAATCAACTAAGTTAACCTTGTGATAGCAAAAATGCAATATTTTTTCAGGTATTGCAAAACAGAGAGCTAAATTACCTATTCTGAGCAGTCTCAAAATCTGGTGGTTGCTTTGTCTCATAGACCCATCCAGGAGCAAATATTGCAGCAGAGATGTCATCCTTTCTTAGTAAATCAAGAGCAACATTTGCCTGAGACATACATAACAGAGTGAAGAAACGCCTAGAAACAATATTGAGATAATTTACCAAATAATGGGAAATAACACTGAGATATTATCCATTCAGTTAACCAATCAAACACTACACTAGTCCAAAACTATTTGACATCCAAGATTTCACAAGTTCATGTCCCACAAAAACTCCAATAATGCCTGGTTTAGTAAATACCTTTTAAAACAAAGCACTATGGAACAAAAGTAATAATTATCATTTTGGTAAGAGGATCATTTGTTACAGGTAAGTTGGCTGCTTCGCCATGGGAGGAGGAGCTACATGTAAGAAACTACTGTGACGGAAGTTATATTATAACATTACAATACATCAAATAAATTCTGCAATATACAAAAAACAAACCAATTCATTCTGACGTCTGAATGTCTAGAATGCAGCACAAAGAACATATTTAAGCCAATTGTTATCCCTGTAAATGAACTTATGTGCGAAGAAAACAAGAGGTATTGTTCATGTGACCTTTTTGAATAAATAAAAAATTCATTGTTGCTATAGTCCACGTGACTTTATTTTAACTTCTTTGTTATTTGGGGTGTAGTCTAGTCAGAAATTAAACATTGAAGAGAGACGATGCATAGGGATAGGCAATATGCTTAAAGTGAAATAAAACATGCAGAGTTCATCTAATATATCACATAAGCATGTTCCTAAGGAAATATACCATTCCCATGAACCAAATTCAGTTTCTGTCTTATAATCCATTCAAGATAATAGAAAAATTAGTCACAAAGAAGTTCAAAATTGGGATAGCAGACATTTAATATATTCATATACAAAATTATGTGTATATCACAGACCACATACATTCCACTGTCCACCACCATAAGTGTTTCTTCCAAATACATCAATTCCCATGTAAACATCAAACTTCCGATCCATGGCAACAGCAGCAGAGAGCTTTGGATAGTTTTCCTACATGGTACATATTGAGATTAATTAAGGAAGATGGCAATTGATTAGACATCCGGGTTGCAGAAGCTTGGCAGAGGAAGATAAGCAATACCTTCCATGTATAGTTTACAAATATTCCATCGCATATGTCAAAGAACGGTTTGTTATATTCATTTAGTTGATCTTGCCAGTTCAATTTACCATCAATTGTAATACTGTCATACCTACATGACCATGAAAACACATCAAAGTAAACTTTAGGCACCATGCACTGAGGCAAGAAAGTTGCTGACTTTAATACTTACCATATAACTAACGATCCAGGCACAGAAGAATGCATTTTTAATGATAAATGGTCTACAAACTCTTTCAAATTAGAGATTTTCCCTGGATCCAAATTTACCTCCATATTTATCTGCAATTAAATGAAACAAATTTGAGTAGTTGACAAGAATACAACAAATACAATGATGTAGATAATTAGAAAAATAGTATGTATTTGTTTCTTAGTATAAATATGCATAATGCAAATAAGCACATATCAACCAAATTAGATAATACAAAAATTCAAATAAACATGAATATAAAATCTAATAAGCACAGAGATAACGAATTATTTACTAGCCATCCATCAAAGCCTAAATCAACAGCAAGCTCCGCTAGACGTTCTGCATACATCTGGGCAGACTCCTTTGTTGAAAGCAATATATCACAGGCAGCCTTTCCTGCATCCCATTCAGTAATGAAAGTCCCCAACACCTAAATATTTAAGAAACAATTACAACCAAAGATTGATCTATTTGCTCTGATTAAAAAATGAGCAAATTTCAGAAACATCTCCTAGTGAGAAATGAAGTCAAGCGCCATAAAGCCTGAGCTCCATAAATGATTCAGAAAAGAACTTTACATTCACCAAATGTCCTCAGATTAATTAAATTAAGCCAATTGTATGAGAAAATCGAATCTATAATCGACCTAAAACCTGATTGTTAGTAAAGTAAAGAAGAAACAAGTTGTCAAAATTTCAAAGTTTACAGGTGTTTATATCGTGGATCAAATTTTCATATGGCCAAAAACTATTAATGTCAAACTATTTAGTATTTGCTTGTTCACATCCATACAGCATGTAATAAAATCATTCAAAACACGAGTGAAAACATAAATAAGCAGCTTAAAGGAGAAAATTCCAACCGTTCCTCCAAAACAGAATTACCTTCTTATGGTCCTTAGCACATGGGAAGCCATTATTGCTACATTATCACTAGTGAAAGAAAGGACAACGAAGGTACTCAGCCAGAATCAGCCATAATAATAATAATCTACAAGCTTAAAAATCAAAATATAGCTTAGAATTATAAATATTTGCATAGTATAAAATTTAACGGTAGATATATAGATAGTTTGACACACATACAGGATTCGCCATGATGCCAAGTCTACAATAACATCATTCTTTGAAAAGTAAACACAATAATGAGTGATGAAAATACATTTTTTATTATTTATTAATAATACTTTATGTTTTATTTTTAAATGTTTATATATGAAATTTTTATTGGTATGAATGAAATAAAAAAAATAGGAATCATTTCCTAAACCAAACTAAGCATTTAATGAGATTGAGGGATCCTTTGGAAGTACTTTTCTAAAACTTATGTAAGCTTATCTTACTTTATAAAAAGCATAAGCAAGTGATTGGCTAAATTTGTAAAATATAGTTGCTTACCTATCTAAGCACTTCTGGAGGTGTTTGGATACATAGTTTAATTAAGTGCTTATGTTTATAAGCATTTATCACATAAACGCTTAATTATAAGCTAAATATGTTTGGGTTAAGAGCTTAATTAAGTGTGTATAATTATAAGCACTTATCACGTAAGGGTTTATTCATAAGCTTCTAAGAGAAGCTTGTAGAAATAAGCCCAAAATAGCTTATGTAAGTATAACAGTTTATTCACATAGAGAACTTTATATGTAGGTCATAAACTATTTCCTTAAGCTCGTCCAAACATCTGCATAAGTATTTATGCTAGAAAATAAGCTCAAATAAGTTCTTTCAGACACAGAGTAAAAATTATCAAAATAAGCTCAAGATCTTATAGGTATGTTATAAGCTATTTTCATAAACTTAGGCTCCATTTGAAAGAGCTTATTTGAGTTTATCTTATAGCATAAGCGCTGATGCAAGTGTCTGGGAAAGCTTATGTAAATAGCTTATGGTCTGCCAATAAGTTGTTTTGAACTAAGTTTCATAAGCTATTCAGATCAGCTGCTTATGAATAAGAGCTTATGCTAACATATAACCTATTTTCAGCGTATTTCAAGAAGTTCCACAAATTAGCTCATGAATAAGCGCGCTTAATTATGCTGTTTACATCAACACCTTAAATGTTCATACTCTAAGATAAACTTAAATAAACTCTTTCAAAGGAAGCCTTTTAACTTACTTCAACAAGCACTCTCATATATAAATAAGCACTAATTAACAACCTCTTTTGATATACTTTCTCATAGCACTTGCTACTTAAATTCTATAACATAAACTTTGATATGATAAATGCTTAATCCTATAATTAAGCTGTCTACAAGAAAGCAAAGCGGAATCGAGTAAAGTACCTACCTTAACTCCATGGCGATGAGCAGTGTTAGTCCAACAAGGAGGAGGAAGAGTAACCAAATCATGAGAAAAGTAAACAAACACATCAATCAAATGCCAGTGCCAAATTGCATAAGCATCAGGGTTGGCACCACCTTGTACCCACTTATCATCCAAGTAACCCCCAGCCATATCATGGCACACGAGCAACCTACGCCGATTGGGCAACGAAGAAGAAACCCCATCGGAAATTGGAACCGATGCTTTGTTGAAAGGGTAGTGAAAGGATTCAAAATAGGACCGAGATTCAAGCTCCTGAAGGGTCTTGATTGGGTATGAAATTGGAACCGAGGGTTGTGTAGGATCGAAGGGTGGTGGAGATTCAGAAGAAGAAGAAGAGGGTTCGGGTTTTGCTTCGGATTTGGGGTTTGACATGGTGAGGAAGAGGTTTTGGATTTGTTGAAGAAGGAAATGGAGGGTGTTTCGGAGGAAGATTAAGAATTGGCGGTTTATATAGGCTCGAAGAAGACGAGAAATCATTTCTTAAACCCCACCAAATCTGCTTGCACATGATGATGATCATGATCTTGTACTTCAACTGAGTGCAATCCGGTGCAGAGTGCAGACTGACCCACTTTTTTTATTTTTTGACATAAGAAAATCTTTCAAGTTGATATTCAAGTCATTAATGAACACATGGGTTTGGGAGGAAAAAGTCACACGTCAATCATTTTTTTATGTACCAAAAAGTAATTATTATTAAGTGAATACACCAATCCACTTTAGCTGGATAAAAAATTAATTAATTTGTATGCATAAAAAAAACATGTGAAAAACTTATCAATATGGATGGTTGATTTAAGTTGTATATGTTTGATTTTCCTGAAATCAAGTTTCAGATTCGAGAGTAGCGATAGGCTTACACTCAACATATATCATATGTGTAAATCTCACATTGTATCAAAAGAGAACACCAAGCTTTAAAACACTACTCTGTTCCGGGCAATCTAGAGACCAACATACTTCATAGGGGATCAACAGAATTTGTTCTTAACTGGAGGGAATGGAGGGAAGTCTATTCTAGTAACAACACATGAAGCTGATTTCCATCCGCATAATTATGGTGTTATCTTGTTATGGCGTTACTTATGGGTTGAAGTACCTCTAGTGCTTCTAGTGCTTCCTATTAGTATATTTTGGCTTTTCAAAAAAAAATTCACGGCACTATGTCATTCAGTTGCTTTTAACCTTGAAAACTTCTTTAATGACTAAGTAATGACTTGTAATCTTGCTTCAAAGTATTTCAAAAGTAGGAAACCCTCTTCCCATTAAGAGAACATCCCAGAAAATTTAATTCTAAAGCTTTCATGGACAAAACTACCTCAAGGCTGTGACTTTTAAAAAAAAAAGTACTAGTTAATTCACTAACTTTCAGTAATGAGTACAAAACAAAATCATTCAATAAGATTACAAACACCTAGAACATAATTCGAACTTTTTCTGTTGCTGCAAATATCAGACTAGACAAAGTAATGTAAAGACTGTATTCTTAATTAACGAATAATAAGCACCCAAACAATTTTGGATAATATACTTCATGCTGTTCATAACCTTGATTGGAATAAAAGGCTGTGTTTCTCTCATGCAAGTAGCTGTACCTTCCACAATTCTCTGCACTGTCATCACTATTCATGTATATAATCTCTAGATGTCATTCAGTCCATATTGAAGGCTTATAAGGTCTCTCTCTCTCTCTAACAACAAAAATGAAATTGTTCCTCTGGACTCTTTAAACTCCATCAATACAGAGATCTAAGAGATTGCCAATACCATCTGGAATCAAAGGACGCCGTAATTTACTAGCCAAATTGTTATGGTCTTTTCGAACAGCCATTCAGAATTGAACACCATTCTAACACCAACCATGATGCTCATAACAGCATAGCAAACTTTGCTTTCAAAGTAATTCCTCAGTGCCTGTCAATTTGGCGTATTCATTTTCATCTATGGTCCCTTTCTTCAATTTCTTCAACAATCGGTATTCATGCATCAACTCTTCCTCGTCTTCAACGTCCTGCTCAGCACGTCTCTGCTTGGCTGTTTTCTTCTTCATGTCAGTTTGTGCATTTGGGGTTTTGCTTAGTTTTTTAGGTCTTGGCTCTTTCTCCTTAGCTTCCTTCTTTACTTGCAGGTTCTTCTTCCGTTGTTTCTCTCTCGATTTATCCCTGTATAATATAAGTTTAAGCCAACAACGTGAGTTTACAAGAACAAAGGAAAGGTATATTTATATTTGGAAGGACCATAGAAACACACGTAACATAAATCCCGAACATTCTTGTTAAACTCAACCGTGAATCTCAAGTGGCAAGAACTTTGGTTTCCATCATTCTAACATCTTAAAAGGGGAATTGAATATTCCCTTAATCCAGCTTGACATAGCACTAAGTAAACAAAAAAACAACTTCCCAATCGAGGCTCTTCAAGAGTAGCTTAAAGAAAAAGTTCCCACACATGATTTAGATTAAAAATAATTAAGGAGATCTAATAGAGCCTTTACGAAAACTTGAGCTCCAACCTAATTTTAATTCTCAAGCTCAAGCTCAATTTAAAACATCAAATTATATTCTACAATTAATTTAATTATAATCTAATTTTAATAAAATATAATAAATATCATGTATAATTAATCTTGTTCAAGCCAAGACTATTTGAGCTTTTGATATTATTCCAACATGAGTCCTCGATATTAGCTTGCTCCAAATCAAGTAAAGCACAAGAAGTTATGCAATTCAGGCAAATATGACAGAAAAAGTAACACCGATGTAAGCTAGATATGCTTTTCACTAGGTATGATTTTCATTTCTTAAAATGATTTAGGTACAGCTGATGTTCCTCAGATATAAAACTGCCCTTGTATAAGTCTTCACCTAATAGTATGATGCTTTGAGAGAGAAGGTTGCACTAGAGTCTATAACCAAGTGATCAGGAATTTATCCATCGTGCCACCAATCTTGTAAACAAAAAAAGTTGAATTTTCAATACAAGGTCAAGTGGCCCTATGTATTGCCGATTCTTCAAGCCTAAGGGTTCTTAGGGCATGATTAGATATAAATCAATTCATGAGCTTTCATCTTACAGCAAAAAAAAAATTATTCTGACAATGCTTTGACCGTAGAACGGTTATATGAAAATGTTTTTACCTGTACTTAATGTCCTCAAAATTGATATCTTCAACTGGTTCAAATCCCTTGGTGGAAAGAGAGTTTTGTTTTACCTCTGGCACTAAAGGAAGTCTCAGTAAACCATGTCCCATAGCCAATTTCCCAATTTCAAGTTCTCTCCACCTGCAATTAAGAGTGAGAACGGTAGGATAATATGATGTTTCATTATTAGTGACATCAACATTATTATACATAAACATTACAGACCTAAAAATATAAGAGCAGTGATGCTCTTTATAAGCACGGATGTAAGAAACAAATGCTTTAACACCCTTCTCCATGATATCACGATCCTTTTTTGCAGCAGAACGAATCTGAAACAAGTTTTGATTCATGATGTTATTAAAATTGAAAATATTTCCGTATACAGTTTGCAGTTTGATAGCAATAAGATCTAGATAATCAATAAAAAAATAGTGAATGAGCAATATATATCAGCATGAGCCTAGGTAGCAACCAGCTACTCAGCTAGTATTACTCTCAGGGAATTTATTTCCACTTACTATTATATTGATTAGAGTAAACTAATGATTAACTTAGTTAATATCTAATGTGGAATGACTATTATTAACCACTAACCAGTGTAACAAAGGGATTATATAACGGGTAACCTCTTTCTTGGTTACTTAATTTAATTCGTAACATTTTAGTTAATTTGAGTGAGAGAAAATGTTATAAATAAAAAGTTAGACAAGGACTTGATCTCTTGACGAGCATTGCGATTGGCAATTTGGGGTTGAGCCCTTAGTCTCTCGAATATTCAGCAAATTCTATGGTTTACTTCAATGAACACAGCCTTTCTTTCTACTTCAGTGTCAGTTCAGGTTGGATTCAGCCTTCAAACATTTTTTTATGTATAATCAATCGGGTAGGGTCGGACTTCTCGGATTGGAAATCAACATAAATTCTATCTTGTGATTAGTGTTGTAATTGGGAATTCAGGGAGAGCCCTGAGTCTCTTGACTACTCAGGAAATTCTATAGTTCCCTTTAATAAACTCTGTCTTTCTTCTTCTTTAGTGTCTTTTCCTATCATTCTCACACTGTCTGTACAAATATTATGACAATGCAAGAAATTAAGATTACAAAGGCCAAAAGCAAACCTGAGGAACAACATCAGGCGCATCATCAGAGCATCTAATCTCTTGAAGAGGAACTCTTCGTATACGAAGGAATTCTACGTAAGAATCCTCCTACACATTTAAATAGATTACTTTAGCATAAAATTCAAAAAATTAAAAATCCTATGTCGAATTGTCGATTATCAAAAGCCATTACAGCATGATACTTGTGACCATACCTTTGGTAATAAGAAGACAACAGCATGACCTTGTTTACCCAGCCGAGCTGTTCGACCAACTCTATGTATGAAAACATTTGGATCTTGAGGAGGATCGTACTGCGCCACAACAGGGCATATATTAATTGTATTCTATACAAATAAGCGTTAAAATGGTAAATATCAAGAAAATATGTGGACCACTGGACCACCAAGTATAGTATACTTTGCCAACCAAAAGATAGAGAACAAAAGAAGATGCAACACAATCAGTGGACACAACAGTAAAATCAATATGGTCACAGAGCTACCTGCACTATACAATCTACACCTGGTATGTCAAGTCCACGTGCTGCAACATCGGTACATAGAAGAATTCCATTTGAAAGGGATGTAAATGAAGCAAGTGCTTTCTCCCTGACAGTCTAGACGGAAAGAATAAATAAATAGACAGTTAATACAAGTTATAAGGTTCAACAATAATAATGAGTAATGTTAGAATATAATATAAAACCATTCATGTGACCCTTACTCAACAGCTTAAGCTTTTGGAATAATTGGTTGTTTAACATGGTACCGTGTTCTTTTGGAAACACAATGTTAATTTGCATAATAGTACACTTTAATTTTGACAAATGCTAACAGCCAAATCTATACCTGCTTCATCTTTCCATGAAGAGGGATCAATGAGAAGCCTTTTAAAACAGAAATGTGAGGAAGGACAGTTCCCCAAAAGTCAACGCAAGCACAAGTCATGAAATATCTGCATTAGAGCCAAAGCAATGCTTTGAGTTTGATAAACTATTCTTCAACCACTCAAATCACATGATGAATTATTAATAAAGTGAAACTCACATTATAATTTTTTTAGAGCGGTTCTTAACAAGGAAATCTACTAGCTGTGATGGCTTCTTATCTGCCTCACACTCCAAGTACTGCAATCTCAAGGAAAATAAGAGAATGAATATATAAGAAAGGGTGAGCAATAACCGTATAGTGAATCTTATAGAAATACATGAAACATATTATATCGATTCGAGTAAGAATGCCAGGCCGAGATGAGCTGCAGGATTACCCAAAATTATTGAAGAAATTACATTACTATGAAAGAGTAAGTTTGGAATCAACAGATAGCAAAGTTACATCTAATATGCAGCACACAGGCATGCCACGTATGTGGTACCTCAATGTGAAGACCTGAAGGTGTCTTGGAAGATTCTAGTTGTTTTGCTGTTGCAGGATCATTTGCTCTTTTAGTTTCTGCTCGAACTTCAACCCGCACAGGGTTCCTCAATCCTGCTTTAGCAAGCTCTTCTACAGCCTCAGTTTGAGTAGCAGAGAACAAACCAGTTCTACGAAGCTTGGGCAACTGAGTTATAATGGAAGTTAACTGCTTCTGAAATCCCATATCTAAGAGTCTATCAGCCTCATCCAAAATCAATATCTGTAAGAGAAAAGATAATCACAATAATGTCAACTAATTGATTTAGCAAAAAAGTACATCAAGTTAGACATTATCAATTCCAGTCAAACTTTCCAGCTGCAGCTAGTCCATAACATAACTGCAAGAAGCCGGGAACCTGTAGCCCTCTGCCAATGCATAAATTCCAAAGACAATGGATCTTAAAGCATGGATTCAAAATTACTTTTTCAGCATGACCAAAGTCATCCATGGAAGTCAATAGCGAAACCAATACCTCAAGTTCTTTAAAATCCAAGATATCCATCCGATTCATAATGTCATGTAACCGCCCAGGTGTGCCGATCAATATGTTCACTCCTTCTTCCTCAATTTTCTTCATGTCTGCTTTTACATCCACTCCACCAACGAGGAGCATGGACTTAATATTCACTAAAGTTGAAATGAAAGGTTGTGCAACATGATATATCTGGGATGATAGCTCCCTTGTAGGAGATATAATTATTCCTAGTACCTACAAATAACAAAAAGCATAAACAAAAATTGAACACATTTTTCGGTTTATCAAAGTATCCTCCCACCCGACAGGTGAAATACTAAACTCCGGGGTACGGCCCGGCACCAAAGTGGGGACCACTCCCAACCTTTTTTGTTTTTTTCGTACACATGGATTCAGGAATTTTCGTACACATGGATTCAGGAATCGAACTCAGGATCACATGCTTACCCGAGCCTCTTCCACACGGACCAACGGTAAAAATGATTGAACACATTACAATGAGAAACCAAATTATTTTATTTATTTTTGATAAAAATTCTTAACCCAAACACAATCAAGCTCAACAAAATAATTTTGAATTAGCATACACTACTCCATTAAAATTAAAAAAAGACTAACATACACTACGAGCCTGTTTGGTTTTCAGTTGGGCAACAAGTGTGTGCATTGAAAATCGTAATCTCGAATTCTAATGAGAATATGAAGGAAGGAACCTGGTGAGGCTTGGGTTTAGGGGAAGAGCGGCGAAGAATCTCAACAAGAGGGAGGACAAAAGCTAGGGTTTTGCCGGAACCGGTGGCGGCGTCGACGGCGACGTCCTTGAAGCTGCATAGCAAAGGAATCGTGGCGGCTTGAACAGGGGTGCAGAAGTCGAACCCGGAGTCTGTTAGGGCTTGGAGAACCGGCTCAGATAGTGGCGGGTTCAGCTCGGAGAAACGCGTGCTGGTTAACGCTTTGTTTGGGAACTCGGAAGAATCCATGGATGGTGGATGGCTCCTACGCCGTGTTCACTGTGTTTGTGTAGATTTCTTCTTTCGTTTGTTGTTCCATATTTTAGGGTAATGTTAAATCTTGAAATTTGCAGGTTAAATGAAAATAACACGAAAGACCCTTCCTGAATCTTTAATTGCCAAGTCACCCCTCCTCGGTTAGCGAATTTAATTTTAGTTTTTCGACGGAAGAATGATGTTAAGTGGCGATCATTTTTATAATTACCATTTGTCAAATGATTAAAATCAAACTCACTTACAAAATCAGTGAATAATTTGACTATTATCCTTTTTTTATAACATACTAGTACTTTTTACCCGTGCGATGCACGGGGATATTCATTTTTGTTTATTGCGTAAAATTTTAAAATATGTGTTATTGTTGTTATATGTATTAAAAGATTATGGACATTCATATTAATATCACCTACACCTATCATTATAATATCTTAATGTGTACCAAATTGTAAAGTGTGTTAAATTTTCACTACCGCTATACATTAGGGTGGATGGTATTAATAAGGGTGTGTGTAGTATTTTTAACAATGGCCATAGATAATTTACGGATTAATAAATGATAAAATCTAATTTTAGATATAATAAAATATTAGTTTGTAAGTATTTTTTTCATGATAAATGTGTTTGTTTTTGTTTTGCAAAAAGGAAACTATTATATATATATATGTGTGTGTGTGTTTCTTTTCATGCTTATTTATATTAATCAATAAACATATAAAAAGAAATCGAAGAAATAAAAGGGAGTAAAAAAAAAAGAAAAAATGAAAATACGTGAGAGTTTTAAATTGTGCAAATTATGTGAGGTAAATTTGATGTGTATTTAGGTAATTTTCATATAGATTTTAAATTTTTGTTTCATGTGGAATGAAAGTAACTTTCCCCCTTAGGAGAGATAACCTCACAATGATATGGATATTCACGACTTGAACATAATTTCCTTCAAAGAAAGACATCTTATCCAAAAAGAAAGTAATTTTCATTTTTTTTTTTGAGGTAACAGTAGTTTTCATATAGAATAATTGTTGATTGAGCACAAAAACATAAAAAAATTGAAAAATATGAACAGATTGTGACTCAGGAAGTTTCAATTCAAGTCCTAGTATTGTGACCCGTGAAATACACAGAGATATTAATTTTTGTTTATAATGTGTATTTTTTCATATTCTTAGTTCTTTTTTATAGATTTATTAAAAGAAGAATTATAAGATAAAAGAAAAAAATTCATTTTAATTATAAGAATTGTTGAATCTGCTTCACACCAGTGCTATCATGCCTGAAGCTGATGAGTTTAGTGGAGGTTTTTGGGAGTTTATGTATCTTGGAGTTTTGACGGATCAGTTTTGCAGTTTTTTTTAAGTGAAGAAAATGTTTTTACTTAGATATCCAGATAATTTACTATGGAGTATCCGAGTATGTATATGAATCTCATCATAGAAAAGAAGAGCTAACCTAGAACAAATTAGCATCCTTGACTGACCGAATCCCAAAATAATTTGTGCACTTGATATTTTCATTGTTGCATATTGAGTTTCTCTTAGTTGCATGTAAGCTAAGCTACTTAACGCTCAATTCCCAGTATGCTTCCATCAAACATGGTTCCTTTCAACTATGCACCCAATCTCAATCTTCATCATCAGCATCCCAAGTTTTTGGTCTTACACAGATAAACTATCACAACTAAAATTTCTTCGTTATTTTCTTGGCTTAAGTACGCCACTATCGGGCTCGCGCAACATAAATATGCCTATTTGTCTTCCCATCCTTTTCACTTTCTATTAATCCACCTTTTTGAACTAAATGTCCAGTAACGTCTAAATAATAAAATGATGATTATTACTGAACTACAGTGTAGAACATGCAATGCTTCTGTTGTATGAGAAGTAACCTAGCAAGTATTAGTCATTAGCGGTTGTCTGAATTTTAGGAAATTGTATAAAATCATATTTTGCTCCAGGAATTGTGTCACTTGTAGTCTCTTAAGCTTTTGAGATGCCCATTAAAGTAATCTTGTATTTATGCTTCGTGACTCTACAATTCTGAATCACATAAACTTGTCATTCGCACAATGTGTCACTAAACTGTGTCATTTGACTCCGGGCAATGGTTGCATGGATCTTTGAGTGTTATTTTATTTTCAAAACGAAAATTTTCAATTATAAAAATTCATGTTTTTTAATGGTAACAATAAATAGTTTGAATTAGGTACCATGGAATTGAAAAAAACTATGAAAATAGAATACCTGTTCATCAAGAGCAACTTAATACTATTAAAAACTTGAGGTTTTTTGAAATCTCTTATTTCTTACACATGGAGCACACGAACTTTGATCTTTCATTTGTTTTTTTCTGCGGATATATCGGATACCTTATGAAAAGTTTGGGTCATCCTACTTAACAAAAAGTTGAGAATATCAAAAAGGAAATATTTGGTTAGGTGTTTCAATTTTACATGATGAAATCAAGTTGAAGATCATCATGAAAAAAAAACATGTGAGAACACATGTAAACATTCTAGGTTAGTACACCAACAGTTACCCCTTGAATATATGTACCTAGGAAAATGTCTTGAAGCTTGACCCTTTGAAAAAATAAAAGCAAATACATAAACAAAGCTTATTTGATTAGCACGTGTCTTATTTATATACTTGTAGAGATACAGGTTGTAACACCCCGATTTCGGTGGCGTCACTTTAGTAACCGAAAAGAAAATAAAGCGGAAAAACGTGAATATTTTTTTTCGATATTTGTTTTAAGTAAATAAAAGACTTGTCGAAATAAAGACTCATCGACGAAAGATTTACACAACTAATGTACCATATATTTACAGCCCCCGCTGTAAGTAGAGAACCACGTCACGAGTAACCTCCAGTGACGGGAAGTAGCCGCAAGTAGTGCCCGTAGGCAATATGTACAATACCAAGTGAAAGGTCAAGTGTTCGCAATACAGTCCTCCAAAATGAAAGTAGGTCAGCCCAAAACAGCCCGAAGACCTCCTAGTCCGACCAACTCTCTGTGATTTCCATAAAGAAAACTACACAAAAAGTTAACGGTCGGGAACCTACCCTGCCCCAAAATACGAACATGAAGACCAGAGCTATAACTCTACTCCTACCCTAATCATGTCCAAAGGAGTACACCCTAGCACTCACAACTACATGCTAGCGTGATCATCGTCCGAATCAGAATCCAGGACGACTAGGTCAATGTCTGTGACCATCCCTCCTGTCGCTGCTACTACAAGCTCCTGTTCTGGTCTCTCGGGTCTAGAACCCGAACCAAGGTCAGCAGTGACGGCAACAGTAGGTGAACTAGAGCCCAAAGAAGTCCCTCCCACATACTCCTCCTCCGAGGGGTCCTCGTCGTCAGAAGACGACGGTGGTGGTGGTGCTCCTACTCCGGGTCCGCAGTGTACGCCGGGTGGCAGGTTGAAGCTGACGGTGTAATGCCTCAGAACTCCCTCCGTCAAGTGTCCCAGAATGTCGACACGATCTTCCATTATTCTCCCTGAGTAGGTCGCTCTGTGGCCAGCGGGGTCGACCACCCAAGAGCCGGGGATCTCCTGATCTAACATCTCAAACCTAGTCCCCCCCGAAGGGTGGACCATCGTGAACCAATCCGGCATGAACATCTGACAAAAGGCGTAGTCCGCCCAAACACACACAGAAGGCGCGAGGGTCAACTCCAAAGAATTACATAAGTAATACACCCAGTAGGTAAAGATTAAGGAATAGCTACTTAGGCTTAGAAGTTTGTGATAGCATTATAAATTGTATAATTTCCAATGAATATAAATGACAAATAATGACAATTAGCATGTATCAAATAAGATTAACAAGTAACAATCACACTCGGCAACTAAGTCAGTATGCATGGTGCATGAATGAGATGCCGAGGAACAAGATGCAATCCGGAAGGATGGACACCATCGAGTCAGCCCTAACACCGGCCAAGGTGGGACCATTTCTGCTCGGGCGTCTCTTATACCAAACAAAATGTAGTCAGATCAGCAGTGAACCCGTAGGTCTGCCATTTCCGTTTGCTACTAAGAATCACCGTAGTGTTCTTATATGGAAATCCGGGTCTTAGGACCATTTTGGAATCCATCGAGGTCCGACTTCCTGCCGTGTATAAACCTCAAAATGTGTGCATGAATGCAAAGTGATTAGCCAAACAACATCTCCGACCTCACTCGTCACGTCGTCACGTGTTCTAGCTAACTTATTGTCTCTAAAAAGAATACCCTAAGGTAAAAGTCGATTCTGCGACAAAAGACAATTAAATATAAAAAGAGTGCAATCACTCATGATAACTTCTCGAGTCATCCGACTCATCTAATTTGATGGTCAAAACTACTCAGCGAGCGAAGAGTAACAATGTACTTGGAAACTTATAGTTCCCTGACTTATCCGTTAGATAGTCAAATAAATAAACTGCTCATCGAGCAAAGAGTATAAAATACTCAGAAACTTATTAGTTTTCCTAAATCTTGGATTCGGCAACACTTCTCATTTTCCAAAGCTAATATCCAAACCCTAAGCTTTCATCTGAGATCGTTATTATTCTTTAAAGGGTTCAGAGGTTGTTTAATGTATTATGAATTTTCCTTGTGAAATGGTTTTCCATTTAGTTTTGTCTCTAATCTTATGAGTTGAAAAGATCCCATAATCCCAAGTAATTCCCAGAGAAGGTCTCGATCCACTAAAATATTACTAAGGGCCCGAACCTCCGTCCGTCCCGTCAAACTTTCCCAAAGTCTCATGATAAGTTCTGGCATAACTGGCCGTTTATCCTCTCCAACGTACAACAGATATAAGTGTAATCTCATAATCAAAGTAACACAATCCAACAGTCATGACACATATATCAACACATCCTAGATTAACCATTTAGCACATAGCATGTGAATCAATATCAACACATCCTAGATTAACCACTTAGCACATAGCATGTGAATCAATCTAAAAAACAATTCAAGCGATAAATGATTATCATTTGTCAGCCGTAGCCTCAGAAAACATTTTTCCCAGTCAAACACAATCAATTGCATAAACAATAAATCAAGTCGAATTCGTCGACACCTAAAGCATTAGCTAGTATTCAGTGAGTAGCCCTCACCTGTAGGTCTTCCAGCGTGTTCCTCAAGCTCCCCTTCACAACCTTCCTCTTCGGCTCCACAGAATTCCTCAAACGAACCTTAGAGCAAAATCACATAATTCAATCACAATGAGTCAGAAACTCAGCAAACAATAACTACTAGGGTTACACGAAGCATTATAAACTCCGAAGTACGATAATCTAACGCGTTAAGACAAGTTTTCGAAAAAAGAATTTTCCTCCCCCCCTTGGAGGTGCTCTCGGCCACACACACTAATTGTGTGCGCCGATTTTTCTTCGATCAAACTTAGGCTATCATTAGTCGTAACTAAGGCGAATCAAAGCTCGGAAAAATTATCGGATCGAAAACTGTCGCAGGGGTATTTTGGTCAATATTTTTAGCTCAGAATTTCAAAATTGGAATTTCGAAAAACAAATTGGATGGGGACGTCACCAACGACGTTTATGACAACTAATCCTACTAGCGCTAAGCTAAGTCGAGAGTTTTCAGCCTAAAAAATGAAACTTTGGCTAAAAATGGGTTTTGCAAGCAGAATTGGAATTCGACGGCATTTCGGCGACATTCGGCAAAATGTAATCCGCTAAACATGCTCTTGGGCATGCAGGGAATAAGTTTAGACAGAGAAATCGAGTTATTTGGACAGTTTTACAAAAAGCTCAAAACTTTGAGCACAGAAAGACATAGAGAAAAACGACAGAATTGACGATCAGAAGTGAGAGATAGCATCTATACCTCGATGTCTTCGAGTAGCAACGAACGGTGCAGCGATCGGGCAAGAAACGGCGAAAAACTTTTTCTTCCTCCTCCTCCTTTGGTGCTCGCGGGTTTGGGTTTGAAATGGGGAAGGTTTTTTAAAATTTTTCATTTTCTTGCTATTTATAGGTTATGGAAAATGCGGAAAAATGAAAATTTCGCGATTCCGATTTTTTCCTGCGCATTCCTCTGTGAATTCTAAGATAGGTTCTGGCGACAGAATTCCAGAACTCAAAACAGGTTTCTTGGAATTAAGGCAAACGGTCCAAAGTCGGTGTAAATCGATTTTACCCGAAAAACTACTTTTTGCAGTTGATGTCGGATGAGAAAACTTCGTTCTGAAGAAAGATTCAAAACATCGACAGAAATAGGTGTACACGTGTGGAATCTTCGTTTAAAGCTCCGAATAGAAAAAGTCTTCATCGTCGGCTGATTTTAGGTTTCTTGAACTATCAGTGATTTAGTTTCGGCAAACTTCCGAGTATTGGAGTTTGACCTTCGTACATTCTAGGGTTTCGTATCGAAACGCTTGTCATAGAAGAATTAAGAGAAGTTCTAACATTTCTCTGAAGATTTTTGGAATTAGTTTCCATCTTGTCTTTAAGTGTAAATTAGCTATTTACTAGCGCTCTTGCCCTAGGTTTAAGCGAATACTAATCGTGCTATAACTTTTATCGACTTTGATACAATCCTTAGCCTTTTCCTGAACTTTCTCCTTCACAAATTTATTTCATTCAATAAACACTCGTTCAGGTTTTCCTTCACGTTACATCGAAACTAATCGTGAATAGGAATTTTATTCGGTTTATTCTAAGCTTAAAAACTTGGGTCTCACACAGGTTAGTGAGAGTTTTTTTTAAGATGTTATTTAATATTAAATTTGTCTTTTTGAATTTCATATCTCATAAGAAATAAATATAATAAATTTATTTAAAATATTTTTGAAGTTAATAGTAGAAGTCTATAGATGGCATTGATGAAGTAAGTTCAATAGGAAGTGATAGAGGAGTTTTTTTATTGAATGAACTTCAACTTTTAAGGTTTATTATTACTTTTAATTATTAGTTGAGTACAACTTAAACAAATTAAAACTAATAAAATGTATCTAATGGAATTTCCTATGTTTTTTAGTGATATTATATTTAATATTAATTTTGTCTTATGAAATTTCATAACTAATATGAATTAAATAGTAATAAATTTTTTGAAAATAATATTGAGATTAATAGTAGAAAGTTATATACTAACATTGATGGAGGAAGTTCAAAGGGAAAGGGATAGGGATGGTTTTTATATTTTTTTCATCCCATGTTTGGGATATTTGTTTTTGTAATTATGTATCTTTTTATTTAATATTAAGTTTGTCGTTTTGAATTTCATAACTCATAATAAATAATAATAAATTTATTTAAAATAATTTGAAGTTAATAGTAGAAGTCCATAGAATTACATTGATGAAGAAAGTTAAAGAGGAAGGGATATATGAGAGCTTTTGTTTATTGAATGACCTTTAACTTTTAAGGTTTATTATTAATATTGATTATTAGTTGATTAATGTTTGAAAATCTAAACTAATTGTATGTGTCTCATAGAATTCCCTATGCTTTTTTAGTGATATCATATTTAATATTAATTTTTTCATATAGCATTCCATAGTTCATATGAATTAAATTATAATAAAATTATTTGAAATAATTTTCATAAAGGACGGTTGAGATTGAAAGTTTGTTGAATATTGAACGACTCTGATAAATCTCATATGAAATAATGTTGACAATTACTTAAAAGTCTATAGTTAAAAACAAACACATGAAACATTATTTATTGATAGACTATTTTACCCTTGAAGTTACTAAACAATTTTGTCCTATAGCATTCCATAGCTCATATGAATTAAATAATAATAAAGTTTTTTGAAATAATTTTCATAAAGGACGGTTGAGATTAAAAGTTTGCTGAATATTGAAAGACTCTAATAAATCTCATATGAAATAATGTTCATAATTACTTAAAAGCCCATAGTTAAAAACAAACACATGAAACATTATTTATTGATATCCTATCTTACCCTCAAAGTTGCTAAGCTTCTCCTTTATATTATATATATATAGATAGATAGATATAGATAGATATAGATATAGATATAGATATAGATATAGATATAGATAGATATAGATATAGATAGATAGATAGATATAGATATAGATAGATATAAATAGATAGATAGATAGATAGATATAGATAGATAGATAGATAGATAGATAGATAGATAGATAGATAGATAGATATAGATAGATATAGATTTAAATATAGATAGATAATTCAGATAATAAGGTGCTTCAAAATATTTTTACATTTTTCTTACTCATATAAAACCGTCATCGTTACTTATTGTCTTATAAATAACAACTACAATATCATTTAAAGAATAGTAAGATTCATGTTTAAATTCATTACGAATGAAATGAAAGAACAAAATTTTAAATTGAAAATGAAATATCAAACAACAATAATCACCAATAAAAAATTATAAAGTTGATTTTTAAAGCTTCTAAAACAATAATCACGTGCGC
Source organism: Lotus japonicus (assembly GCF_012489685.1). Classification (NCBI taxonomy): domain Eukaryota; kingdom Viridiplantae; phylum Streptophyta; class Magnoliopsida; order Fabales; family Fabaceae; genus Lotus; species Lotus japonicus. The sequence goes on from NC_080046.1 coordinate 15,158,813, forward strand.
AAAGAACATGGTTGCTTGGAAAGCAGTTGGGTTTGAAGCCACGAGGTTCCGAAGCTTTGATGATTAGAGGATTAGAGGCTCAAATTCGTCAAAACCATCCCAATCTTGTTTGACATGCTGGGTGCTTGACTTATTGGGAATATTTTACAGTGGAAACATGAATGTCTGTTGTTGCAAGAGCAGCGGCAGCGGTCATCTGTCTTATGTACTTAAGGAGGGGTGGTGGTCGTTTTGATGCAGGATCTTTTCAACAGATTGCGTAGGTTAGTAACTTCATAGGCATGTCATTGCTTCAAGGGGAATTTAGCTGGTGTTTTGGGCCGCATGGATGGATTGTGGAGCTGATGCTGAGATTCGCTTGCTGAATTTTGCGGGTTTGTTGTTGGTGTCGTGGGCTGCTGGTGCTGTCGTTGTTTGCTGTGCTGTATTGGTTTGAGGGTGTCGTTTGCTGTTTCTTGCTGTTTGGTTTTTGCTGGCTAGGTTTTGTATTTTTTAGGGATGGTGTGGCATGTTTATGTGGGTTTAGCTTCTGGCATATGTGGTGATTTTGTAATAGGGATGCATAATTGGCTATCTTAAGGGTGTGGTACTCTTTTTCCTTGCTAGTTCTTGGCAAGGTTTTTAATGAGGCTCACCTTTAAGGTCTTTATAGCCATTTTGTGGAGGAGTTTACTTGGGAGCCGGATAGTTCTATTTGGGGGTATAGATGCTCTTGTAAGAGCTTTGATTGTCTAGGCTTGACTCATTATTAATAATACTTCTTTCATTTTCAAAAAAAAAAAACTATAAAGACGAAGAAATGAATTTAAATTGAAACCGAAAGTTAGTATTTAAATAACATTTAATCTATTTATCTTATGATTGAGTTATAGAATAAAAAAATTAAGATTCAAATAATTTTACTTGAATGTCATTCATCCTTCAATTTCAATCAAAACTTAAGGATTTCATTTCAATAGGGAAATAAAAAAAAATGAAGTACACTCGACCAATAGAATTGATAAATAAAAGAAATAAGAAGGCAGAACAAAACCGAAAATTGAAAAAATAATGTAAAATTAGTGCATTGTAGTGTAAGTGACACCTAAAAATGACAAAAAATAAATTAAACCTAATGTATTGGAAGAGAAGAAGGATGATGAAGATGACAACACCACATAAAGTGAAATAAAATAAAGATGACTCTCAATCAATAGACCAAGTTGACAATCAAACAATAAAAAAGTACAACAGATGCAATAAACTTACAAATTTTAAAGATAGTATATTGGAAAAACGGAAACAATAGCAATAAAACCTGAAAGAAGAAAAAATTGAAATGAAATCCATTAAATGTAAAATAAGAACAAATACTTCATTTCGTTAGATTAGAAAAAAGAAAATCATTTGATTGATTTAGTTGATAATGAAAATGGGAAAAAAAGTAAGAAACTTACTTTAACTGAAGATTGAACTGTCAAAGAAATGGAAGCAACATCCTAAAATTGTGCATGAAAAACAATGAAACACAAATAGAGAAATGAAAAAGGAGAAAACAGAATAGAAGTTAAGAAAATATCATAATAATGTTATTAATCCATAGAGAACTCTTACCAGATGGAAGATGATGATGGAGAAGAGCATCAATGCTTAAGAATGAAAAATGATGATGAAGAAGAAGTGACTGATAAAAAATAAGAGATGAAGTAGAAAATGTTCTAACCTGACAGAAGATCTTCTTGTGTAGGGATGGAGCTGTTGGAGAATCCAAATGTGAGAGATTTCTTCCAAATAAATAGAGGTTATGGAGATCAAGATGGGAAAGATGAAAGGAATCTGAAAGTGGAATGAAAAGGTGTTTCATATATGTGAGAAAAAGGAAGAGACTCTTGATATTTTTATAACCAAATTCAAGAGTTACAAAAGCAACTAAGAAAACAACCAAGAATGTGAAAATGTTTCTTAAAGAATTTTGTAAGAAAATGATGCACGGTTAGGATTAGAAGCAAACAACGGTCAAGATTGATTTCATAACTAATTATTCACAAATTTACATATATACCCAAGAAAAAATAATCACTTATGTGCATTGATTCATTGAATTACTATCTTACCCTCAAAGTTGCAAAAAATCATCCAACTTCCCTTCTAAAGGATTATTAATATTAATATTAATTAAGATTGAATTAATAATTCAATAAATGAAAACTAAGTATGTTTGCCCTATGGAAGTCCATAACTAATAACATCTACATAATAATAAGTTCATTTAAAATTGTAAGGACGGTCAAGATCAAAACTAATCAACGGTCATGATTGGTTTCTTAAAAATTATTCTACAAAATTACATAAAGACCCATGGTAAAATATTCATTCATGAGTCATAGTCTATTGCATGACTACTTTACCCCCTTGTTGCCAAACTTTACTTTTATATAATATATAGATATAGATAGATATAGATATAGATAGATAGATATAGATATAGATAGATATAGATAGATATAGATAGATAGATATAGATATAGATATAGATAGATATAGATATAGATATAGAAGGGGGCAAAAGCTCTCCAAGAGGTAAATTTGGATCTTGTAACTTTGTCTCATTTTGCTTTAAAAAATAATAAAATTTGTGTCATTATATATGGTAAATTTCAAACTATGTTCACTTAATCGACTTTTAATTCTATACAACTATCATCTTAATTCACCCAATTTGTTGTTTTGTGTGTATTTGGATTTGAGTTTGCAAAATAGAATTTGAGTGAATATGAGTTTGCAGAATAGAATTTGAGTCAATGTAAATTTATTGTAATGTGATTTATGTTTGGATATTTTTATTTTAAAACACAATTTAATAAAATGATTTTGTTAGAATAATATTAGTTAGAATCAATATCAATATCTATCTATCTATCTATCTATCTATAAACTATATAAAGGGAGAGTTTGTGAAACCTTGGGGGCAAACATGTCATTCAACAATTCATTCCAAAAACTATGAAGCTTGACCATGGATATTTTAGTAAAAATGTATTTTATTTCACTAAGATTGAATCTTAGCCGTCGGTTTCATTGCAATCTCATTGTCTTTTTGCATTCCCAAATGCATTCACTAAACTTAATTGTAAAAATCAATGCATTCATTCATATGGGGTCCTAAAAACCTTTGAAGAAACCTTCAATATTCTTCAGTTTTTTTAAACCTTCCATCTTCTTCAAAGCTTAAACTACAAGTATAAATACCCCTTTGCTCCATAGTTTTTTTTGCCATTTTTCTTACCTTTATCTTTGCTTTTTATATGGTTTATAGTAGATTCGGTCATAGGCACTTCAACCTTGATCAAACTCCCAAATGGTGAATGATTTTTCACTGTATTTTTTGCTTTTTCCTTCTATTATATTATTTCTTTGTCTTTTGTCACTTTTTTAAAAAGTGAGTGTGTCTATTAACGTTTGAGCTTCTAATTTAGAATATCATAATTTGGTTTTTGTTAATTTCAGGTTCAAACTGTGCCAGTGGAGAAGAGGATAAATTAGATTGTTATGAGGGAACAAGTAAAGTAAGACACATGTGTAAAGAAATCATGATTTGAAAGTTATCTGATAAATTTGTATTTCTTTCCTTTAAACTTTCATACTTGAATTTATAAATTGTTATTTTATTCGGTGAAGACTCAACTTGCATCATTTTTTGACTTGGCTTTGAAACACAAAAGTAAAAATTTGTGTTTGGAATTTGGTTTAAATAATCAAGATGAAGGAACTCTTGCTTCCATAGTTGAACAACTTGGAAGATAAATTGAATTGCTTAGGAAAACGTACGCTATGAAGGGTAGTTGCTGCAACAGTTACGATACGATTGCTGAGGATGACCAAGCTTCCAATTCATGATTATTATCTTTACATGATGTGGTGTCTATTCCTTCACTCTTCTTATACTCTTTTTACCCTTAAGAAATTCATCTCATTTTCTCTCATCCATATATTGTTCTAATATGGGCAAGAATTTGAGTTAAGTATTTCAAGTGATTTGTTCTATTGGTAGCGAAAAAGAATGATAGATATCCAACTACAACAAAGACACATACATCTTTAGAAGTGTGGATTAAAGAAGAATGAAATAGACGACGGTTGAAGACCCCAACATTGTTCATCAAGGTTTTGTAAGTTCGTGGAAGAAGATTGAAAACTATGGTGGCTCATAAAGTCTATATAGTGCAAAGCATGTTATGAAAACCATAAAAGTATGGCAGACAATGAAACATAGTTGGAGGGGTAGTGATGCAGAGAAATGTTAAAGCAACAAGTGCATCAATTTGAATTACTCCAAAAAAATGTTAAATCTATAAATTTTACTTAAACCTGATAGAAGAATATTCAAGTTCATTGGTATATTGTTTCTTTTTATTTATATTATTAGTAATTATAATAGTAAAAGTTGTACATATTAATATGTATTTATTAACATAATAGAAATTTAACACTAAAATTGAAATTCACAATGGGTTGAAGAATATAATAGAGAAGTTGATTGAAACTAATGAGTTATCCATGTCCTTAAGTAATGAAGCATGTGTGAATTTGTTTCGGGTGTTATTTGTAAATTGAAGTTTAGTTTTGTCTTTGAACCTCTTTGCATAAAGAACTGGATATTTTGTCTTAAAGAAGTTTAAAATTTATTATGACATGGGTTGATACATTAAGGGACTAGATTATATATGTTTTGGGGGTTCTATCTGGTGCTATACATTTTTCTCTTCGAACAAAGATTTTTAAATTGTTTAGAATTTTTATTTGATCTAAGGCAATAATTTAGTAGTTAATGCTTTTTTATCTACATTTGGTGATTGTTAGTGGACAATGTTTATTTGCTTTCCCGATCTATTTTGTCGAGAGTCCAACGACCCTGTGCATTGCACCACTACATTAGATTGATTGACAGCTCATGAGTTAAATAGAGTGAACTCTATGTTGTTCCAATTTTAAGGAAAATATGTTAAAACACATATTTTGTTTCAAATAAATAAATAAATAAATTGTTCTATGTTACTATTGCAAAAAAATAAATAACAGACCAAGACATATAAATATAAATAATATTTTAAATCTAATCATAAATTGATAAATTTATATGAGTAATAGAACCTGAAACAATGTCATTTACATGGAATTTAGGTGAAGCTTGCAAGTGGATTGTAAAGGGGCACAAGTTATAAAATTGAAGTGGATTCAATAAATTTATAGTATATAGAATACAAACTTTTCAAGTTCCATTCTATATTAATAATTATAATAATTGATGTCATAGTTAATCTTAATATATGACACTCATTTTTTTTATTGTAGTGGTAGGATGAAATAAATAATATAAATGAGATATGCGAAAATGTTGGAATTTTTTTAAATTATAAGAATAATATATGAAACTTGATTAAAAATAATTTAAAAATATTTAAGGAAGAAATGTCAGAGATGTAGATATGAGATATGTATCATACCAAAGTATATGTTCAAATTGAAATAAATACAAACGTTATATTTTAAAAGAAAAATTGCCTTTAATTTTAATTTTAAGTAATATTACAGTTTTATTGATTTAAAATTCAATTAGATTGAAATAAATGATTTAAATATCATTTACTCATAAAGCTAATGTAATTTATTGTCATTAAAAACACAATAATTAGAAATTTAATTAAATTGAAACGGAAAGAAATAATTTAAATACCATTAATCTATTTATATTTTGATTGTGTAATTGAATGAATAATTAAGGTTGATATAACAATCTTGAGTTTAAATATCCCTTTAAAATGTCTAATCATCACAAAAAATAAAGAATTAAATTCATGAGGTAAAAAACTTTTCACTTTCATAACTCTATATAACATGTGTAATATTTACATATATTTAATATCTAAAACGGTATTCATAACATTTAGTAATCATAGACCAAATAAAAAAAATCAGATTTTTATGAGTGCAAACTAAAAAAAAATTATCTCATAAAAAATAAACAATGTCATTTTAAAATTAAAAAAAAAGGTTCTTAGAATGATGCTTTATTTTCCAAGACAAAAACTTCTTATATAACGTAGAGGTGAGTGCATTTAAAACAAAGACTATATAAAACACCACTGTTCCACAGGGTTAGCTCAAGTGGTAAGAGTTATATGACATAAGGGTTGGGTAAAATGAAGGATGAAGGTTTCAGGGTTCGAATCCTGAGGAGTGACTAATTTACTAACATTACTAACAACTAACATTTGTCTATCAAAAAATAAAAACACCACTGTTCAAAATAAAAATGATAATGCAATAGTTTTCTTACACTACTTCTTATATTGTTGTAGATTTAAAACTTACTAAGGAGCAAATAAAATTTTTTCGCATTTGCAAATATAATCACTTTATTCAAAGCAACATCAGGTCATTAGTCGGCTTCCCCCAAATGATTTAAATTGATAGGTCCTCAATACCAACTTCTCAAGATAAGCTTATTATGGATGAATTATATTATGATAGACAAGATCTAACAACATAGTATGTACATCTTCTATCTAACATGACACCGGAATAAAAAAGTGTTTATGAGACGATCATGTCAACAATCAATTAAGATAAATGGGTGTCGTTTTTTTTCTATGGTTATGGAGGAACGGAGAAAACTTTCATTTGAAGAGCATAAACAACAGCTATAAGATCAGAGGACGAAGAACTCAATATTCGCAAGCATTATTTTGAAGTTGTAGACTGATCACTCAAAGATATTAAAATATTTACTAATAAGTTCAGTTTCAACCAACCTTTTGGAGGAGAAGTTGTTGTTGTGGACTGTCAATAACAACAGCAAGTTTCAACTTCATGAAAATATTGTATCATAATTAAAAAAAAATTCAAAACAAAAAGTCAAAACTAGCTGAAATAAATGATGAAACAAAAGCATCAAAATCGACCTTCACTACATCTGGAAAAGGTCGAGCCCAGGCCTGAGGAAGCTCCCTAGAGGTTGGGCGCATATGGGTATTTGTTGTCACCAAAGATGGACGCGATGCAGCAGCACGTCACAACGAAAAACCCAACGAAGCGACAGGCTGGTGACGAAACATGTATTTCAATCCTCTTGAATGGAGTAACATCAACCAAGGTAAAAACAAATAACATAAAATCCAGCATATAGGTAATACAACCCACTATATTGCCAAGGTAACGCACAAACAACAAGGGTTGTAAAACAATACAAGTTAAAAGAATGTGGTGTGTCGTTTTATGGGAGACAAGACACCAAAGACACACTAAATCCATCACAACGCCACGACAAAAAAAAACACATTTATAAAAAAACTTAAAAAATTCTTATACAAAATAATATATTAATACAAAAATATCTTGAAAATAACGCAAAAATAATAAAAACACAAAATAAATAAAAATGAATATCCCCGTGCATCGCACGGGTCAAAAATACTAGTATATATATCAAAAATACTAGTATATATTAGAAAAGAAGATCTTCTAGCTGATTTAGTGACGTGTCATTCTCAGGTTAATCTTCATAAAAAATTCCACGTGTCATTCTCATAAAAAAAATCACGTGTCATTCCATTAGATAGTTTCTCTTTTGTTGTGTTATTTTATCTTTAAACCGAATTTTAAAAGATTTGTCCTAATTATCTAAGATTTACCTAGATTACTCTTTACTAAATTTATTTCCAAAACAAATCTTGAAACCGTTTTCATTATCTCTTTAAATTAGGAAATGTCTCAAGCCTAATTTACTGCATATTTACAGGAATCCCCTGATTTCTCATTTAATTATTTCTCATGATCTATAATATAAAAATAAAATTTGTAGTGCTGAGATTATAATCCATTAAAATTTTAAAAGGTTTTCCCTAATTATCTAAGATACTGCATCAATCTGTTGACACGTGTTCCCTGAACACATGTTGGGAACAACTTAAAAAAAATTAAAACATAAATAACTTAGAATTTAAAAAATAATAAGTGAAAACTAACTTGCATAATCACGTTCATGATTAATTAATATATCCAATACAATAGACATATTTCCCCGTGCAACGCACAGGGAAAAAAACACTAGTAACTTTTAATTGAATAATTACTAAAAATGGTACGAGTTTTATAACCTGATTAATATCAAATAATTTTCATTTCATTACTTTTTAAGTGTAGTTAACATACTCAGATTTGAAAAGTGAGAAAAAACTCAAAGTGTTAAGAACCCTCTCATTCAACAACTTCGGAGCCCTTACACATTTAAGAACTCTTTGAAATACTCTTGATATTCTTAAGTGTCAAATCTTGTACCAACACTTAAAATAGTAGCTAGATCTTAAACTTTCTACATCCCTTTTTGTGAATAGATTCAAGTACAAGAAAATCATTTCTTGAATTTAGGAGAAATCCTTGATAATACTTAGTTAATGATAGGTTCTTGAGAATACTTGTGAGAGATAAATCCTTAATACTTGTTTGGATTAGTGTAAAATCTTAATGGATACGAAGGGTTGGACGTGTGATGAGAACGATAGGGGGCACTTGAAGAATGAAGTCCAAAGACACATATGAGATTTTTTCTATTTTTTATTTCAATTTTCGTTTGTTTATTTGGGGTGAATTTCATGATGTCTTTTTGTATTCCTCCAAGTTTGTTTTTTAATGTATTTTGTGGTTCATTAAGTCACCATTAGGATTAGTGAGCATTTTCAATGCTAGTGGGTGATTTTGTTACTTGTGGAGTCATTTAGTGTTACTGGGTAATGAATTTATGGTGGATATAGAGAAGACTATTAGAGTCTATAAATAGAGATCAATGTCACTTTAAAAATAAGATTTTGAGTTTAATCACATTGAAACTTTGTTTTCTTGTGAGAGTGAATTCTCTCTCAGGTTCTTGAGTGAACCAATTTGTCGATCTTATCAAGAAATATTTTTCTTGTGACGATCCTCACTTAGCTTATCAATCTTTGATTGATGCATCTTTCCTCATCGCTTGTCTTTCCATCTTTTGATTTTTCAATTCTGTCCAATTTTAGTCAGTTTTCTTTTACTAAATCGAAGATCAAAAAATAATCTTTCACCTCATTTTGGAATCATTCAATTATGTGTTTTGTAGCCCGAGTTACACCTAGTCCTAGGCGATCTGGAAATTTCAAGAGGTTCCGGGTGAAATCTGATCATTTGGTATTCAATTTTGTATGAAACTTTTAAATCTGATCATAATTATAAACTGTAACATTAAAAAGTAAAAACAGAAAAATCACATGTGGATATGACTTGATCTATATTGTTTTTCATATTCTTTTTTCACTAGGTTTTGATTCATTCGCATCTCTCATTCTCTTCTATCTCATTTTCACTTATTTCTTTTTCTACCTCTTTCTTCTTTTCCTATCACATCACACATCATATATCTCATTTATTCAATTTTTTAATTTTGTATTGTTAGGTGAACGTGGAAATCAAGTGTCAACAACATGTACTTATTCTTTTTCACACCTGTGGACAACATCTCTACTATTCATTCCTATATATAGCCGCGCCTCTTCCACCCTTCCCAATATTCTCCACTCCATTATACTCTCTCTCTCTCATGTGAACAACTCAAAATTCACCACATTATTCTTTATCTTCTATCTTTCTTCTTTTTATCACATATCAAACAACCTCAAAATTTATTATATTTCTCACTTTTTTTTTTCTTTACTCATCTTCTCTAAATTATCAAACAAGGTGTAAGGGTTCTCTAAATTATCTATGTAGGTAACTTTACTCAAGTCCAATGAATATTCAAGATAAGTTGATTTTATGAATTTTTTTATTATTATTGAGTGAATGAAATTAGGGCTCGTTTGGTACGTCGTATTAGACATGATAGTATAAACTTATACAATGCATTATAGACTTATCCATTGTTTGGTGCTTACATTGTATTGTATAAGCTTATCCATTAATCATCTCTTATACATTAAATTGATGAATTATTTAATCCACCCTATAGATGATGGATAAGGTATGATAAGAGTGTGATGTATAAACTACTTGAATATATTTAATCAACTGTCACCGCTGCCGCCGTCCCCACCGCCACCAGCGTCACCGCCACCACTATTGATACCGTCATCGTTATCGCCACTACTACCTCCACCACCACCGCCGCCGCCACCACCACCACGCCATCGTTGATATTGTCCTCGTTATTGCCAATACTACCACTGCCACCACTACCCTCCGCCAACGCCGCCACCCTTCACCACTACCACCATCGCCACTACCGCATCTACTACCACCACCGCAACCGCCACCACCACCACCACCATCACCTTCTAATACCACCACTACAACCACCACCAATATCGCCATCAAATTATATAGTGTATGACCAAACATTGTAAAATATTAAAATTTTATCAGACCTTATCCTATCAGGTCTAATACAATTGTAAGACCCGATTCTAGAGCATATTTTTTTAATAGTAATATTAAATAATATTCTATGAGTTGTTTGTGTGATATGGGATACTATGTCTTTAGAAAGGGAAATTATTTTATTACGGACACTATTAGACCTTAATAATATCTAAATGATGATGTGCTCGTCATTACAGTTGTATTGCTAGGGTTCTGCGACGACGACTTTTAGATCAAAATCGGCCCGATAACTGCCATGAGTTGGTGAATCGAGTCGGTGAGGAAAATTTCGTGGGCCACACCTTATGGGGAGGCGTTGGGCATGACCCAAGAGAGATAAAAAATGTTACTTTCTTTTATTTTTGAGGGTTTTATTTAAATAAAATGTATTTAATTATTTTTAACCTATGGTTTATCAAATAATTAATTCTGAAAAATATTTTTGAGGTAGCATGGAAGTGATGCACGAAATTTTGGAGCCAAAATCATTGAGGGGGTTTTAAAATTCAAAATTTGGAGTTTTGAAGCATTTAGGAAGGAAATTGTGTAATTAATGCATTAATTAGAGAAGCAAGGAAAGGTTTGAATCAGATTAGGCTGGAGGGAGCACAACTCAATGACCCAAGAGAGATAAAAAATGCTATAGCCAACCACTTCAAGAACTTTTTCAAAAAGGGAGATAGAACGAATGTTGTTGTGAAATGCTCTAACCTGCCAAAGCTGTCCAGAGTAGATATGGAGCAACTAGAGGATTCTTTTTTAGAAGAAGAAGTGTGGAAAGCCATATAGTCTTGTGATGGAGACAAAGCACCCGGGCCTGACGGTTTTAACATGAAATTCTTCAAGGAGTTTTGGAACCTGATCAAGGAGGATATCATGAAAGTTTTTGTAGAATTTCATGGTCATGGGAAATTGGTAAGAGGATTAAATGCGAATTTCATTACTTTGATCCCAAAAACCAGTGAACCTTCTACGCTTTCGGACAATAGACCCATAAGTTTGATTGGTAGTGTTTACAAGTTGATTTCTAAGGTTTTGGCGGTGAGACTACAAGGAGTGCTACCTACTTTGATCTCGGATAATCAGTTCACTTTCACTAGTGGACGACAAATTGCTGATTGTATTCTTATCGCTAATGAAGTGGTGGATGCCATGAATAAAAGTCAACGGGGTGGTGTAATTTTTAAAGTTAGATTTCGCCAAAGCCTACGACAATGTTGATTGGAATTTTCTCTTTAACACCATGGGTGAGATGGGTTTTGGAGCTAGATGGATCACTTGGATGCAAGGGTGTGTTTCTTCGTCTAGACTAGCGGTTCTTGTTAATGGATCTCCAACTGAATTTTTTGAGATCGAGAAAGGCTTGAGATAAGGGGATCCGCTCTCACCCCTTCTTTTCAACATTGTTGCCAACGTCTTCTCGTGTAAGTTGAATCTGCTTTTAGCTGGCCAGCCACCTTGTGGATTCATAATTGGTGAGATGATCATCAACCACCTGCAGTTCGCTGACGACACGCTAATCTTTTGTGAAGACAGTGAGAGCCAATTGGAGATAATTTATGCGACAATTGAAGCTTTTATGTGGGCATCCAGATTAAAGGTTAATTTTAACAAGTCACAATTATTCGGATGCAATCTAATCCAGGGCAGATTGGAGGAATTGGCTCAAATTTATGACTTAAGATGTGGACAACTCCCAATTCAGTATCTAGGGGCTCCTTTAGGTGATAATCCACGGCTGAAACAATTTTGGCAACCTATTATTGAAAAAATGCGAGTAAAGCTAAATGTGTGGAACTCTAAGTTCCTTTCTTTAAGTGGAAGACTTGTGCTACTGAAATCAGTGATTGCTGCCATTCCTATCTATTACAAGGCTATTTTCAAGGCTCCAGTGGGGTTATTGGAGACTTTGAAAAGCTGATGCGTTCATTCTTGTGGGGTAGCACTCAAGGCCGAAGACGTATTTCATGGGTTGCATGAGAACAAATTTGCAAAGGACAACAACTAGGAGGCCTTGGACTCGGGTTCTTGGGGTGGAAGAATAAGGCCATGCTTCTAAAATGGGCGTGGCGTTTTGGAAATGAGAAACAGGCACTGGAAATGGATGCCACGTATAAGAGTTATTATTTTTTGATTTTGAAAATAGTCTATTTCTTGTTTCAAAAATAGTCTTTTTTTTTTCAAAAATAGTCTAAGATAAAATAAGATTTATAATCATTTGCTAAAGAAAAGATTTATAATTATTAAAATATATTATCAAAAATAGTCTAATATGAGTAGTTTTTTTTATTACAGGAATAAAATATTTAAGTACACAAGTCACTATTATAAGAAAAAAACAAATTTTTAAATTCATTCAATAAATGATGTATTTAGTCTATAATAGTGACTAGATACATCATTTATTCAATGAATCTAAAATGTTGTTTTTGTTGCTTATAATAGAGACCGAAAGATATATATTAGTTTATCCAATTTAAGACATTTTTATAATAAAAAAACATTTAAGTAACTCATACTGCTAATTTTTTTTTTAGCCAAAATTCACTTTTCAAGAAGTACTGACTGAACTTACAAATATATTCAGGTCAGATTCATCAAATTTACTGAAGGTCAAGTAATGCAAAAAAAAGTAATGGAACCTTGTGACTAGACCAACATTTCCTTAAGACCTCTTATAAATAGAGGGAAACGTTTAATCATGCACGTACTTTTCCCCTTTTTCGTTATCCTCCTCAATTTCATCCCCGCCGGCATGTCTCCGTCGGCCGGAGTCCACGTCCCCCTCCTACCGGGATCCAAACCAGCGGCTCCGCCGGCGTCCGTATCCGGCGCCGTTTTCAATGTCGCCACCAGCATCGTCGGCGCCGGAATCATGTCGATCCCGGCGCTCCTGAAGGTTCTCGGTGTGATCCCCGCTTTCGCCATGATTCTGGTCGTCGCCGTGCTGGCGGAAATCTCCGTCGACTATCTCATGCGGTTCACGCATTCCGGCGAAACCAAGACCTACGCCGGCGTCATGAGGGAGGCGTTTGGGCCGCCCGGAGCTTTAACCGCGCAAGTTTGTGTGATAATCAACAACCTGGGGGGTCTAATTCTCTACCTAATCATCATCGGTGAGAATCGATTTTGCTCTTCTTTCTCTTCTACCTTATGAAGTCATCAAATTAGAGAGCAAATATGAACAATTTTTCTGTTTAATTTTGGTTACTTATTGCTATTTTATGAAAAATCCAGTTTGAGACTTTGAGTGTTTGCATAGTATAGCTTGATTCTTTTCATTACTTTCCTTTCATTTTCTTATTTACATGAAAAGGAAACTTATTTTAATGATAGGTTACCACGGTAGTCAGTATCGCACGATACGTATCCCGATACGATACGAAAATCAACCAAACGATACGTATCCAATGTATGTATCTTTTTGTGTTCGTATCGTGACCTGTATCGCACATATCGCATGAGTATCGCACGATACGTATCCCGATACGATACAAAAACAGTTTTTCAAATGTCGTTTCATCTTACTCCCCTAGAAAAATTAGGGAGTGGGCATTTAATTTCATTAAAAATTAGTAAATTGCTCTAAAAAGTGATGTTTTCTTCGATTCTTTCACCTTTTCACGTTCAACTTCACTTCAGCAGCCCTTTCATGTTTCACGTTCAACTTCAGCAGCCCTTTAATGGCTTGGAATTAGGGAGTGGGCATTTAATTTCATCTCTTTGATGTTTAGTACTTTAGTTTGGCTTATGGCTTGGAATTAGGTTGAACTTGAACTTTGTGAGACTATTTTTCTACTTATGACTTGGATCTTTGATTATTTTGAACTATATTTAGATGATATATTAGTATATTATTTAATTTATGACTTAATTTTTTTTTGTGTCCGTATCTTACGATACACGTTACGATACGATACGCGACACGGAATTAGGGTCTAGCGATACACGATACGTATCTCGATTTGACTACCTTGTAGGTTACATCACTTTCACTTGATTTTTTTTTTCTAAATTTTTGGTTGGTTGCTTTATTATTGAAAATTCCATTCAATCCCAGTTTGAGGTGAATTTTTGGATTGTAAAGTTTGGTTATTTTCATTATGGTTGTTTATTGTTTGATTTGATGTGTTGGAAGAACAGGGGATGTGCTATCTGGGAACCACAGCGGAGATGAAGTGCACTTGGGCATTTTGCAACAGTGGTTTGGAATTCACTGGTGGAATTCCCGGGAATTCGCCATGTTTGTCACCTCGGTCTTGGTTATGCTTCCGTTGGTCTTGTACCGGCGTGTAGGTCAGTGTTAACTGTTAAATAGCTTGTGTTATACTTATAACATTCTTTGTTTCATTTTAAAATTGAAGATATTCAATGGTATACTATGTGTTATAACATGTTTTTGTTTCGTTTCGAAATTGAAGAGATTCAATGGCATAGACTCATGGATAGGGATTTTTTTTTTGGTGTTGTGAAATTTGACAGAGTCCTTGAAGTACAGTTCTGCAGTATCAACTTTTCTTGCAGTGGCATTTGTTGGCATATGTTGTGGATTGGCTATTATTGCTATGGTGCAAGGAAAAACACAGACTCCTAGATTGTTCCCTCAGTTAGACTACCAAACCTCCTTCTTTGATCTCTTCACTGCAGTTCCTGTTGTAGTCACAGCCTTCACATTTCATTTTAATGGTACTGAATTTTTGTTAAGAGCACCATTGTATGCCAATTAAAAAGTATGAAAATGGAAAATTAACACATTCTGAGGCACTTTTTGTGTTTGGTTTTCTGTTTTCAATCTTTCTGGCTTTAGTTGGTGGATTTGCTCCTTCTATTCAGAGACTGCCTATATAATTTTTGTGATGACAATTGGTTATACTTGCAGTGCATCCAATTGGGTTTGAGCTTGCCAAGGCATCTGACATGACGCTAGCAGTTCGATTAGCATTAATGCTTTGTGCTGTTATCTACTTTGTGATTGGACTATTTGGGTACTTGTTATTTGGGGATTCAACTCAATCAGACATTCTCATCAATTTTGACCAGAGTGCTGATTCTGCAGTTGGTTCCTTTCTCAATAGCTTAATCCGTGTAAGCTATGCACTCCATATAATGCTGGTATTCCCTCTATTGAACTTCTCCTTGAGGGCCAATCTTGATGAAATCCTATTCCCCAAGAAGCCTCTGCTAGCCACAGACAACAAAAGATTTGTGATCCTCACTCTGGTGCTGCTAGCCTTCTCCTACCTTGCTTCTATAGCAATCCCAGATATTTGGTATTTCTTTCAGTTTTTGGGTTCATCATCTGCAGTTTGCCTTGCCTTCATTTTTCCTGGCATGATTGTTTTAAGGTAATCTATCTTCCATGGCTATAATCTTTATCTTGTTAAAAATGTATTAATAAATAATAAATGTGTTTGGATTTCTATTACCCTAAAAAAAACTATTTTCAATCTATGGTGAGAGGTGGAGTTAAAGATGCTTTAAGTTTTGCTAATAAAAGTTATGTTGTAGAAAAGAAGCTTGATCGTCCTTGACAGAGCCTCTTCTACGATTCCTAACAAAATATTTCTTTATGGATTTTATTCAATTCTGAAATTTCTTTTAAGGGTTGAGTAGAAGCAAATAGGGAAACTAGAATCTTATCTAATCAAATCTTATCTAGTAAAGAAAAACATTCAAATCATTACTAATAAAAATATAATAATTCCTAACTAATAAAGATATAAAAATAAAAATTGAAATATGCTAAATTAACCTAACTAATCAAATCTGCCTGAAATCAGCATCCATATCAGGTTCCTAATTTTCTTTGTTGTTTACAATGACAGGGATGCATATGGTATATCAACAAGAAGGGATAAAATTATAGCACTGGTTATGATAATACTAGCTGTAGTGACAAGTGTGATTGCCATTTCCACCAACATATACAATGCTTTTAGCAGCAAGTCATAAAGTTGGTACTCTCATAGCATGTTTGGATAACTTCTCTTTTCTCTCCTCATAAATGAATTAATTCTGGCATCCAGAAGCCACGTACATAAGCTTCTTTCCAGAATTGATTTTGGCTCGTAATCAATTCGAGCAGGATTTCCAAAGATACACTCTTCCTTTTGTAGGAAGATTTATTAGGGGGGAGGGGGCGTGAAAGGAAGGAAAGACATTTCAGGCGCATTTGTTTGCTTTGGCGCTTGTGTTACCCTATATTTTTTTGGACGTCTTGTTTGTTGTAAAATTCATATATGTAGATCAGAATTGCTATGTAAAATATCAAATCAAAGCAATGAAATCCACATTTCCATTTCAAGGGCGACAGTGTGGGCTACCATATCTTGCAAGAATGTGCCGTGCAAGGATCATAACATTTGTTACGTGTGTGACCGTATTTATTATTTGAATGACATAATGAATAGAATAGCATTTGGCTGATCAGTCATCTAGCATAGAATAGCATTTGGCTTATAGGTCATCTTTTTTGAATCATGTCCCAAATCATGTTCGTAAGTTTGTTTCAGAAAAGAATTGATGAGAGATGGTAGAAGATGATGATGAAGAAGAAGGTAGAAAGTTTGTTTTTGTGAAAAGATTGTTGTTATTTTTATTTTTTACTTAACAAGTTTAATTTTAATTAATTTGGGTTTTTAATTTAATTTTCTGATGTGTAATTTATTCTTATAATCCACGTAAACATTTTTATCCCCGTCAGCTATCCAAATCAGCACTCGCCGGAGCTCCGGGCTCCGGTGAGGATCCGCTCCAAATAATTTTCAAACATGAGGATCATTTACAATAATTTTTTCGGGGATGGACCTAGATTAGACGGCGACACAAAGACAGAGACTAATATAATGCTTAACCCTTATCTATATAATGTATCTACATCTACTTAACGGGCTGTTTGAAAAGCACTATTCATAAGAGATATTTCATCTTGACCATTCATCTTCATTTTTATCCTACGGTAGAGATCTAAGTTACTTCATCTGCTTTTGTCAGCATTATCTTTTGTAAACGTGCAAATTCCTCATTTTACGCTGGAGTAGTACGATCCAGCTCAAAAGTTGAATTTTATGTCACATTACACTGTTCCAGAGCAAGATAGGACTGCCATATCTTAGTGAAAAGAGAAGAATAGAACGGCAGCAGAGAACAGATCTAAGAGCAAGTCCAAAGATGAAGATGAACCATAAATCAACCGAAATTCATGGAATAAAAAAATAATGCACGAACGAGCTTCCTTTGCGAGATTGGAGACCGGATCGTGGCGGGTCTTGGCCGGAGCGTGGCTTTTGAGGCGGATCGGGTTGTTTGGTGGTGGATCGGGGCGTTTGGCGGCATTGGGACCGGAGATGGGAGCGTTTGGGGCCAGAGAGGTAGTGACAGAGAAGAAGAAGAGAGGAAGAGGACGAGAGGAGGAAGAAGAAGAAGAGATTCAGAAGAAGAACAGAGAAAAAAGACGAACTCAGAGGAGAAGAGAAGAAAGGGTGGCTGCAAGGGTTTTTGGACCCTCTCTTTTTTTGTTCTCCAGCTGTTGTTTTCGGCCCAGATCCTCTATTCACCCATCATCTAGGTTTTTCCTTTTGCTTCTGAACGGTTCAATCAACTTCCTTTACGCAATTTCTCTCTTTCCCAATAAATCCCACTGTTATCCTATTCAAATGATGTCATGTTTCTCATAGAGGCATGGCTTTCTCCATTTTGTTTCTCTATAAATACTGCCTTTGTTTTGCTTGTTTATTCTTTTTATTCTGCAACATTGCCCTATGCTCAATTCTTCTTTAATTTTAGGTGGTGGCTCTGTGGAGGAGATGGATCAAGGGACGACGATGCAGCGGTGACTGAACCTCACGGTGCTCTGGTGCGAAGGCGAGAGGTGTGCTCTGTTGGGTTCTTTGTTTTATGAAGGTGGTTTGTTGTTTTTTTCCTAGGTATGATGTTTTTAAACTGAAGTTGAAAGCTCAATTTGTTGTCATTCAGTTATTCTTGTGTGTAGGCTTAATTAATTTGTGGGTTTTTCATTGTTGAATGTGATTTCTGCTCCTATTTACTTTCACCTATGACTTTTAAATTGGTAAATTGAAAAGAGAAGGGATTTGAACTTCAATCCTCAATCCTCATAATGAAACTTTTGTTTTACTTTGAAATATTTAACTCTTGGTGTAAGACCCAGGATTTTAGAATTAAAATAAATTAATTAATTTCCACCTCACGCATAGGATTCTGTGCAAGCGTGAGAGGAACTTGACTTATGTTTGATGTTTGGATTAGTATTATGAGAAAGAAAGTTCAGGGAATGACTAAGAGTAGTTCTATAGTCGCTATAGGTTATAGCACGAGTCTTATTCACTTCCGCCTTAGGGCAAAAACGTTAATAAATGACTAATCTGCTCTTAAAGCACTGTAGAAACGATATTCAAAAATAATCAGAGGAATATAAGAATTTCTCTTATTCCTTTCCACGACGAGTGTTTCGACAAGAAACCCTGAACTGTACGAACGATCGATTTCGATTCTCGGAAGTTTGCCGAAACTGAGTTCCTGTTAGCTCAAGAACCTTAAAGTAAACTGTTGATGAAGACTTTTTCTATTCGGAACTTCAAACGAAGATTCCACACGCGTGCACCCATTTCTTTCGATGTTTCTAATCTTTCTTCAGAAAGAAGTTTTCTCATCCGACATCAACTGTAAAAAGTAGTTTTTCGGGTAAAATAGATTTACACCGACTTTGGATCGTTTGCTTTAATTCTGAGAAACCTGTTTTGAGTTCTGGAATTCTGTCGCCATAACCTATCTTAGAATTCACGGAGGAATGTGCAGGAAAAATCGGAATCGCGAAATATTCTTTTTCCCGCGTTTTCCATTTTCTATAAATAGCTTGAAAAATGAAAAAAAAAAACAAAAACATCACCACCAACACACACACACGGCCGTGAGCTTCAAGGAGGAAGGAAGAGAAAAAGATTTTCACCGATTCTTGTCTGATCGTCGCTCTATTCGTTGCTACGCGTAGGCCTCGAGGTACTGATGCTTTTCCTTACCTCTGATCGTAAATTCTATCGCTTTTCTCTATGTCTTTCTGTGCTCAAAGTTTTGAGCTTTTTGTAAAACTGTCCAAATAACTTGATTTCTCTGTCTAAACTTATTCCCTGCGTGCACAAGAGCATGTTTAGCGGATTACATTTCGCCGAATCTCGTCGAATCGCCGCAGAACTTCAATTCTGCTCAAAATACCCATTTTATGCTGAGGTTCCGCTTTTTGAGTCGAAAACTCTCGACTGAGCTTAGCACTAGTAGGATTAGTTGTTATAAATGTCGTTGGATCAAGCTTATCAAATTTATTTTTCGAAATTCAGATTTTGAGTTTCCGAGCCAAAAATCTTGACCAAAATACCCATGTTCTAGTTTTCGATCCGATAATTTTTCTGAGAGTTTCCCTGGCCTAGATATCGCCTAAGAATACCTAGGAATTGTTTTAGATCGAAGAAAAAGTTCGGAAACCCTATTTTCTAAAGTGGCCGAAACCTGTTTGTTAGGGTACCGTGTCCAAAAATAATTTTTGGGTCTCTATGACCTGATCCATTGCGTAGCTCTTTCAATTGTCGAAATTTTGGCGTTGGTTTCGTGTCATTCCGAGTTATGTAGCTCGAGTTATGCTCGGTTTAGCGAACGAAGTCTTCGTTGTCCATTCGTGCCTAAATGTGAACTCTGAAGCTTTAAAAGCTTTCTTTCCGGTTTTGATTACTGTTATTAGATAGTGTTGTTTCTAGTAGGGCTTGTGTTGACGATTGTGTTTCCTTGTTCTAGGTTCGCAATTTCCATGCACAACTTCTACTCACGAAGGTAAGGGTAACTCAATTTTAGAGTGTCCTTGAGTCTTGCATGTATTTATCGCACTGCCTGTGTTTGAGATGAAGATGTTTATATTGATTTGCAGATGATTATGATTAATATGTTGAACAGGGAAAATGTTTTCTGGAGGCTTTGGCCGAGTGAACTTATTGAGACATGTGTCTCCGTTTTCTGAGAGGCTTCGGCCGTTTACTGGTTTCTATCATTACTGCTTTCTAGTGGATAAGACATGGTTATTGTTGATACTTTGATTGTTGTTATGTTGAAATAGTGAGCTGAGTTAGTATGCATTTTGATGAGACGTATGTTTGATGATAATATGAATAACATGTGATTATGTTGATTTGATTATTGAATTTGAGATTGTTGTTTGAGTGACCACTGAGTTGGATGAGATGTTTTGGTTTGCATGAAGTGGCGATGAGGTGGGTTTGTCCCACGGGATTGTCCCGTCTGTTGAGGCGTTATAAAGTGGCAATGAGGTGGATTTGTCCCACGCGATTGTCACGTCTTTTGAGACGCTAAAGTGGCGATGAGGTGAGTTTGTCCCACGGGATTGTCCCGTCTGTTGAGGCGTTATAAAATGGCAATGAGGTGGATTTGTCCCACGCGATTGTCCCGTATTTTGAGACGCTAAAGTGCCGATGAGGTGGGTTTGTCCCACAGGATTGTCCCGTCTATCGATGCGTTATAAAGTGGCGATGAGTTGGGTTTGTCCAGCGCGATTGTCCCGTCCTTTGAGACTCTAAAGTGGCGATGAGGTGGGTTTGTCCCACGTGATTGTCCCGTCTTGCGAGACGTTATTGTTTGATTGATATTGTTGAGGTTATTGATATCCGAGTTGATTATATTGTTGGTTCTATTGATATATGAGTTGGTTTATATTGTTGGCTTGACGATATCTGATTTGATTCATATTGTGGGTTTTGTTGATATATGAGTTGATTTGCATTGTTGGTTTTGTTGAAATTTGATCTACATCTATACTGTTGAAATTATCGTTATCTGAATTAATCTATGCTTTTGAGTTATTGGTTCTTGAGTTAATTTATGTTAAGTTTTGTTGATATCTGGTTTAAAACCATATCGTTGATTTTGCTGATATGCTGATATAAGATTTGATTTCATGATCGATAGGATGAGTTGTCATCTAATTTGAGTTAAGTTGCTAGGTTATTTACCATGCTAAGTAATCAAATTTGAATAGCATGCTTTTCTCTTTTATATGTGGTAGTTGTATGGAGTTAACCCTTTCTGTTTGCTACTTGTTGTTTGGGCGCTTAACGCTATTAGGTGATGAAGAGCCTTCTGGCGATGCTTAGCCCTGCTGAGATGGAGGAGGGATAGTAACCGGCGGAGCAAGGATGGAAGAAGCTGTATAGTTTCCTCTTAGTAGTTTATGCTTTGAGTCTTCTTCGTTATCTGAAAACTCTGCTACTAAAACCCTGTTTTCGCCACTGTTTAAGTGTGCGTACTTATTTTGGAAACTTGCTTATGCTATTGTAAGACACTATTATTATATGTCGGGAACATGTTGTTTAATTAAGACTATGTTATGTATTAAATTGTGTTTAGTTGTTTTGAAAAGGAAAAAAAATTATCGTGTTTTCTTAGGGTTACGAAATAGTCCTTAGACTTTTTTAGGTGACTAATGTGACTCCTCAGTTGAGAAATTGGGGCGTTACAGTTGGAGATTTTCTTATGCAGTTGAAGAATCATGGTTCATACTCAATAAATTGAGTGATAAACTGAAAGTGTCATCCAGGATCTACAGTAGCTATTTTTGGTATTGTAGGATTCCAATTCTTATGTTTTAGTTTTTAACATTGATAATTTCTTTTATAAGTTCAGAGTAAGGTACTCAACTCAAACTATTAAAATTGAGCATTTGAAAGTGGGTAGCTATAGCGATCAAAAAGAGGTATTGTTGTTGTAGAGTTATATAGTTGACCCATTAATTAAATTTGACAGCCTCTTCATATTGGTATTGTTTTAATCCTAAGATTACATCTGCTATTTTAATTTTCTTTGTTTAAGCTGATGTGTGTGTCTTATTTTGGTTGAGATCTTTCTTCTACCCACTCCCAAACGTCGACAATGATGCAATCGAAGGAAGCAATTGGGAATGGTTGTGTGTTGCAATGAGTAATGTTTCTAGGAAGATTTTTAATGATGGCAGCAACTTCTTTGATTCTACAGGGCTAGGTAAATGCTATTGTTTTCATATATTTGATTTGATTACTTCCTCATTTCATTGTCACAACCTTTTAACTTGTTTTCGTATTATAACTTAAAACAATTAAATAGAGATGGACTTTCAAGGAGAAACCAACCCCGAATTGTTCATAAGCAGTTGCTATTGCACACTTCTTCCAACCATTTGAAATCATTTTTAAAAATATGCACAAGGTTTATGCTTGTTTTGTTCAAAAGTTGATGGAAGAAATTGACTTTTATGCGATGAGGAGGAAGAGTCTACAAGCTCTGTGCATGAAACATGGCATCCCTGCTAATTTGAAGAACAAATAAATGGCGGACAAGCTTTAATTGATTTTTGAGCTCCTTATTAGTATACCCTTTTCTTCAAGTTTTTTTCCTTTTCTTTTGTTTGTTTTGATAGTTTATGATGACCTGATAGTTTATTGATTTGGTTGTTGAACTTTTTTTTACCCCATTTGTTTTCTTTATAAATTTTCTTCTTCTTTTCTTTTTCTAATTCTGTTTTTTATTGGATTTGAAGATGCTAGCTTGAAATTTACTCCAAACTTAATAGACTATTACCATTATTTAATTTTTGCACAATGAGTGTGTGCTATAATTTAAATACAATAGTAAAATTATTTAAATTAGCTAAGCACCAAAGCCCTTTGATGGCATGTAGCATACTATCCTTGAAGCCTATATTTGGAGTGGAACACTAAAATCTTCGAGGACAGATCCTTGTGATGGTGTCTTTCTCATTTCTGCATTTTTTTTTTCTTCATTTCCATTATATGATCGCTGTATTAGACACTTCTCTAATGGTAAATGTAATTGGTTTGCAAACAGCAGTGTTTGGTGGGGAAGTACGGTTCTTTTTCAATGCTATCCATATGGTTTTTAGCAGTTGATGTCTAATCCTTGCTACTGTGAAGTTGGTATTGGATCGGATTGGATTGGATTGGATTTGAATTTTAAATTTCTAGGCTTCCTGTTTCTCACTGCTTGAGTTGTGTATAAATAATGGTCACAATGTGCAGCTGATAGTCATTCCCTTATGCCTTGTGATATGTGTGAAACTTTCATAGCCATCCCTTTCTTTGTTGTTGTTAAATTGTGTTGATCGCTTCTTTGCATTTAAATTTGAAACCCATGATTTGTGCAATCCGATGGAAGTTTCTCTGTATAAAATACATGTGTTTGTGTTGATGCTTAGCATTGTGTTGTTTTTTCAGTGAGGCCGAGTCACCGAGAGGTGTAGATGGAGGTGCTTTCAGTTTCAGGAGCTGCAATGTGGGTGGTGAGAGTGATAGTCACTATGATTCCAATATGGGCCTTGCTGGTGCTGTGGCTGAGGCCAAAGAAGATGGAAAACCTTCTGAGAGATGTCAAGGTCTTCAAAGCCAACCTTGCAAGCTTAACCTTTTCAGTAACGACTCCAAGCAAAACTACATGCTCAAGGTGCGCCTTCCGATCAAACTGTCCACAAATATGGTATGCATGTCGTTTAGTGTTTCTTACTTATTGTGTGTTGAGTTTTGAAACTTCAAAGGGCATGTCTTTTCCATTTTCTTTTTAGTTGTTGTTGGAGATGGAGAATCTTTAACGGAAAAATTGTCTCGCTATGTCTATTATTGGAAGGAGGGTTTAAATTATTATTTGTTGCTGAATACCCTTCTCTTGTATCACATGAAGTGAAAATCATGATCAGGGTGTTTTAGTTCTGGAAATTAGCAGTTACTGAGCAAAATCTGATGGCATGATTTTAAATTTTAATTTTTTATAAAGTCAAGTAGCTTAAACTATGACAGACAAATATTGGAATTATCTCCTTAGTTTTTTATTTGTGTGATGTCTGTTCAACAAAGGTTAGAATATTCACAAAGATATAATACACCAAAGTCTTAGTATTTGACTTAGTCAATATATTCAGAAGGATAGAGGGATTATTGTTCACAATTATTGGTAAACATAATATGGATGGAGGGATTATTGTTCACAAGATTTGGTAAATGTAACAAGATATGGTTATAAATGTACCCATTGGCTGTGATGTTCCCCATATGTTGGGGTTTTGAAATTTGAAATCAAATTATATGACAGCTTCTCTGGTTCTGGTGTAGTCCTCCTTTACTCAAGATTGTTGCTCCTTCTTCGTGAGCTTTACTGTCACCGTTCCTGCCAAAAATCTTCTGCTTGTCTTACCATTGGTAGTTGCAGATCAGCTTTGAAGATAGGAGTGGTGGAGAAAAGGAGACAAAGTTAAATAAATGCAGATCGGCATTGCTCGATTTGCCTTCAATGTGCGTTTCACTATAACTCTTTTGTTCTTACTGATATCATACTATTCTGATCAAACATAGATACAATTGGGTTGTTGTGCATGTAATGACTATCATTTTTCCGTATAGTTTTGACTTTTGAGGTCTTTTGTAAGACCCAGGATTTTAGAATTAAATAAATAATTAATTTCCAACTCACGCATAGGATTTTGTGTCAGCGTGAGAGGAACTTGACTTGTGGTTGATGTTTGGATTAGTATTATGAAGGAGAAATTTCAGGGAATGACTAAGAATAGTTCTATAGTCGCTATAGGTTATAACACGAGTTTTATTCACTTCCGCCTTAGGGCGAAAACATTAGTAAAAGGCTAATTTGCTCTTAAAGCACTGTAGAAACGATATTCAAAAATATTCAGAGGAATATAAGAATTTCTCTTATTCCTTTCCACGACAAGTGTTTCGACACGAAACTTTGGAACGTACGAACGACCGATTTCAATTCTCAGAAGTTTGCCGAAACTGAATCCCTGATAGCTCAAGAACCTTAAAGTAAACTGTTGATGAATATCCAGTTGTTTTCCGCTGAATCTCGCCGAATCTCCGCAGAGATCAAATTCTGTAGAACCATTTTTATGCTGAGGTTCCGCTTTTTGAATCAAAAACTCTCGACTAAGCTTAGCGTCAGTAGGATTAGTTGTCATAAACGTCGTGGGCATCGACCCCATCTAATTTGTTTTTCGAAATTCTGATTTTGAGTTTCCGAGCTAAAAATATTGACCAAAATACCCCTGCGACAGTTTTCGACCCGATAATTTTTCTGAGAGTTTCCCTGGCCTAGATATCGCCTAAGAATACCTAGGAATTGATTTAGATCGAAGAAAAAGTTCGGAAACTCTATTTTCTAAAGTGGCCGAAACCTGTTTGTTAGGGTACCGTGTCCAAAAATAATTTTTGGGTCTCTATGACCTGAGCCATTGCGTATCTCTTTCAATTGTCGAAATTTTGGCGTTGGTTTCGTGTCATTCCGAGTTCTGTAGCTCGAGTTATGCGCATTTTAGCGAAAACCTGTCTTATTGTCCATTCGTGCCTAAATGTCGAACTCTAGAGCTTCGAAAGCTTCTTTTCGGGTTTTGATAGTGTTATTAGTTGTCTTGTTTCTTAGCGACTAAGCAATGATACTTTGCTTAAGGTTTGGAACGAGTTGAGCTGAGGAAAGAGACTTTGGAGCAATTAGTGAGGTTTCACAACCGAGGAGGACGCCCGGGGAACTTGCTGGGTTCGGGAGCTTTATTTTGGATTGGACTGGGATGTTGAGCTTGGATGGAGAAATTGGCTAAGGTAAGGGTAACTCAGTTTTAGAGCGTCATTTGAATCGTGCATGATTTATTCGCACTGCATGCGTTTGAGATGAAGATGTTTAAATTGATTGGCATTGGATTATGATTATTATGCTTGCAATGTTGTATGCTTGCTTATGTTGACTGTTTCTGAGGCTTGTGCCAAATGTTTTCTGAAGGCTTCGGCCGAGTGAACTTATTGAGACGTGTGTCTCCGTTTTCTGAGAGGCTTCGGCCATTTACTGGTTTCTGTCATTGAACTGAGTTGGTATGTGATTGAATTGATTTATGTTGGTTGATAATATGAATAACATGTGGTTATCCTGTTTTGATTATTGAATTTGAGATTGTTGTTTGAGTGACTACTGAGTTGGATGAGATGTTTTGATTTGCTTGAAGTGGCAGTGGAGTGGATATTTTCACATGACTGTCCCGTCTTTCGAGGCGTTATAAAGTGGCAATGAGGTGGGTGTGGTCCCACGGGATTGTCCCATCTTTTGAGATGTTCTAAAGTGGCGATGAGGTGGGTGTGGTCCCACGCGATTGTCCCGTCCATAGTGGCGCTAAGTGGCAATGAGGTGGGTGTGGTCCCGCGTGATTGTTCTGTCTTGAGAGACGATATTGATCGATCTATTTTGGTTGCAGCATATAGTTGCATCATAGGGGAATAATATTTGCTTATGATGTTTTGGTTGATAGTTGATTTGATGTTATATTGTTGAGGTTGTCGATATCTGATTTGATGTTATATTGTTGAGGATTGTTGATATATGATTTGATGTATATTGTTGAAGTTGTTGATATCTGATTTGATGTTATATTTTTAAGGTTGTTGATATCTGATTTGAGGTTATTGTCATATGATTTGATTTTATATTGTTGAGGTTGTGGATATCTGGTTTGATTTTATGTTGTTGATTTTGCTGATATCTGATTTAAATCTATGTTGTTGATATCTGAATTAAATTTAGGTTGTTGGATATATGTCGTTATCTATCTTGAATTAAGTTGCTAGCTTATGTACCATGTTACGCACTTAAACTTTGATAGCATGCTTTTCCCTTTTATACGTGGTAATTGCATGGAGTTAACCCTTTCTGTTTGCTACTTGTTGTTTGGGCGCTTAACGCTATTAAGCGATGAAGAATATTCGA
The DNA here is from genome assembly GCF_012489685.1 of Lotus japonicus. Taxonomy (NCBI): domain Eukaryota; kingdom Viridiplantae; phylum Streptophyta; class Magnoliopsida; order Fabales; family Fabaceae; genus Lotus; species Lotus japonicus. The sequence goes on from NC_080046.1 coordinate 15,186,050, forward strand.
TGGAGCTTAACCTTTGTGCGAGTGGAGATGAGGACTTGAAGAACTGTGGATGACTCGAAGAATAGAGTTGGGTGTAGGGCTAGAGCCTTGGGTTAGAGAGCTTACCGTTATTGGTTTAAGCTCGCATAATGATTTTAGAAATTTATATTTGGGGTTTCGGGTACTCGCCTTGTTCAAGGTTTGATGTAAATCTCTTTGTAGTTGGGAGTATGCATGAAATGTTTTGGAAATACATTTGAAAAGAAAAAAATATACTCGTGTTTATACATTCTTTTGGAAAACATTGCATATTTATTTTAGTAGGTTGCTACCGTAACACCCTGAAAATCGGGGCGTTACATCTTTTCTCTATTTTAGATTTTTATTCCATGGTGTAAATTATGTGGTCTTCAATTGTTCAGTTTCTTGGTTCTTGAGTGGAAAAAATATCTTCTTTCCCTCTCTTTCTCTTTCAATTATCTTTGGATGGTTGACTCCAAACTGTAGTATCTTGAAATGAGATGATACTCAAATATACCACATAAATGGCTGTGTGATTAAACTCATCCAAATTATATTTGTGCTACTTTCTGGTGTTTTGAAAGATAACTAAGAATGCATTATTTTTTACACTGGCAGGATTACAATTGACTGGAAAGGTATATTGAGAGTAAGAATATATGGGACTAAGCATCATTTTGGACGAGGCCAATAAACAATTAAACTAAGAAAATAATCCTACTTCAAAAGATGACATGGCGGGGAAAATCTATTGCTCCAGCTCTAATCAAATTGAGCATGCTCTTCCTTTCTAAGTGCATTTGTGCAAGACCGTACTTTTTTTTTTCTTTATATAAAAATCTATGAAACTGGATAAGAAGAAAGTGAACAAGAGAATTATAATTTTAACAGAAATAGTTTCATGGTTCCACTGGCTATTGACTGTTTTGATTCAAATATTGTTCTTGAACTTTATGACTTTGTTCATTTGGTTCTTGGTCAATTTTTTACTGCTATTGTTTTGATCATTTGCAGTTCCACTTTTGGAGTTGATTTGGTGTTTGTTTGCTAAAATTAGTATTTAAACATCTGAAGTTGAATCACTATTAAATAATATGAAAATAGCTATGCATTTTGATGCTTGCTACCCTTTTGGTGCATATGGCTTACTTCGTGGAGTGGATATACTTGTGATTGTGTATATGATAGCCATTTTGATCGGGAGCTGTCTTTCCTCACATGTTAAAGGGAGTCTATTTGTGTTGGAAACAATTTTTGGTAAAAATCCTTATTGATTTCATCTTGGTCTTGCTCCTCCACCTGCCTGCAATCTTAATTTGAAGTTGATGTTAATGTCATGAGAGAAGTGATAAAATCTAAATTATCTTTTTGGTTGTTAAATGGTTTGTTAACAAAGTGATCTTCAGTTCTGCTCATGCAAGGTTTAAGTAGTCTTGGTTGTTGCATGTGTTGTAGTTCTCTTTGGCATTTCCAATTCGAATCCTCTTCTTTGGTCAAAGGAATTGATGAGATGTGTATGAGCTGGAGCAGGACTTAGAGGCCATGGCTATTTGGCATCAGTGACTAGCTTGGGTCAAGGACATCTTTTAGGGGCATTTTTTCATTGTCAATGTTTATGATTGTCTGCTGAATTCTAATGATAATATTTTCACGTTTGAAAGTAGTCATGCTATATAAGATTTGTTGAAAATGTGATTAGATCTTCTTTTTTAGATGCCAATAGTCTCTTAAACTTATTTTTGGCTTTAGTGAATGAGGGTGCTTAAACTTAGTCATCAACATATCTTTGCTTCACTTCCTTTAAATCTTGAAAGAATTTTTATGGGCCCATTTTTATTTATTTTTCAGTGTCAAGTCATGCTAAGATGAAAACCAAGCTCAGGTGTCCTCAGCTTGAAATGATCTATGCTTGCAGATACATCAATGGTCACACATAGAAGAGTCATACTATTGCAAGTATGTATTCATGTTTCAAAACAATATTACTGCTCCTTTCACTCAAAGTTTGGCCAAACTTGCACGAAATACTATGGGATGACTTTGGTATGATGGAACTAACACTTGAAAAAAAGCAATACCCCTTTCACGACGATGTCTTCGGTGAGTCAGCTTGTTTAGTGAAGCACCGTGGTTCACTCCATTTTAATGTGTCAAAATACAAAAATAACCTTTTAACAAATAGATATTCCAAAAATACCATTTTCTCTTTTCCACCACACATCCTCCGCCATGTGTCTTTCGGTTCCGACCACCACGCCACACCATCTCCAAGCACAAGATCAAGTCACATAACCGGCACCCATCACCGATCAATACAATCAACATATATTTTCATCTGAAGCAACCAACTTGATAAGGGAAAAATACAAGATCTCATGAATTCAGTTGGGAAAATCAAATTGTGAAAGTAGATTTCATGAATTCAGTGCAAATGAAGAACACAATGAACACAATTCCTTCTATTTGAGATCTGGATCGGGAAACTCTCACAAGATCTGGGATTATCCTCATGCATGCATCCTAATCACCGAAATTACTGCCTCAAGTTCCTCTTTTTCCTCTTCTGCGATCAACCGTGCCAAGGTATCAAACCCTGATATTTTCCTCGGAGAGCATTTCGTGATTCACGGTGTTCTAACACCGTTTTCTCCCATGCGTCGTCAAGATTTACAAGGAGGGTCCGATTTCATTCACTCACCCACTTGCCGTTCAAACCAAAATGCAACGAAATCAACGATTCCAAGAACGTTTTTGAGTGGAATAACACTGATATGGGGTTCTTCTGCTACGGTCTTTGCTCCTCCTGATTTGGGGGTAAATGGGTACTCTGAAACTGAGCGGTGAGGCTTCTTAACATCTTCCTCTTCTCTCTCGTGGCCCAGGGCCTCAAGCTTTCCCTCTACATCCTCACAGTAAGGATGTCGACGAGGTTTGTTGTGGCCACATCAACCTCCGTGGTCGGCATGCTGGCCTCCGCCGTGGGCTCTGTAATCAGGCACGGTGGTGGGGGTGGGGGAAATGTAGGAAGGGAGAAGGGTGTTTTAGTAAAACAATATATATTTAACAAATGGATTTTTTTATTGTTAATTGATCTGAACCATTCAAAATAAAAAAAAAATTAAATCTAACGGTTTAAGAGTGAACTGAATCACCGTGGGACAATTTTTAACTGTACCACTGAAGACAACACCGGCTCCTTTTGTTTTCGCATTATGAAATGCAACCCTGAATCACACATCAAGCTCTTAAAGTACTAAAAATTCAAATTTTATTATTTTTTTATTGTTGTAGTCATTTCCTAATGATGCATTGATGATCGAGAGAGAAAGAGCACCTATGTCCTATTAGTAAAATTGGTTATTGTTATTATGTCTTTTTAATTTGAAATAAAAAAGAGGCTTCTCATATTCTATTGATGTAGTCATTTCCTAATTCTACAGGCACCTATGTCCTAATTTTATTATTTTTTTTATTGTTGTAGTCATTTCCTAATGATGCATTGAATGACTATGTGCGCACTAGGAGGCCGGACATAGTCATTCTCTTGGAAACTTGCTGTCAGTTCAGGAGTACCAAACAATTCTGGAATTCTTTGGGTTTTTCTGCAGGTTTCATATCTGAAGCAACAGGTTTCAGTGGAGGAATATTGGTCCTTCTTAATAATAGTTCAAATTTCTCTAGTCGACTGCTAAAGCTACACCATCAAGCTGTCACTTTTGAAGTTTGGAGGGAGAACTTCTCTTGGGCTTGCTCAGCAATCTATGCGTCACCAATACCAACCCATAGAGAGATTCTTTGGAGACACTTGTCTGATCTTCGAGATGAACTTCATGTCCCTTGGTTCATGGTCGGAGATTTCAACGAAATTACCTTACCTTCTGAGGTTCGTGGGGGGAATTTTCTCCCAAACAGAGCTTTGCACTTTTCTTCAGTTCTAGATGCCTGTAGAATGATCGATCTAGGAGCGGAAGGAGGCCACTTTACATGGTTTCGCAAGGTTAATAATCGGGTGGTAAATTCGAAGAGGCTAGACAGAGCACTGGGAGATGTTAACTGGAGGGTAGAATTTCTAGAGGCTCATGTGGAGATTCTTCACAGGATACACTCAGATCATTGCCCGTTAATGGTTCATTTTGGCGCGGCTCAATTTAGATCACCAAACAGATCCTTCAAGTTTATGGCAGCGTGGGCAGAGCATCCGGAATTTGGAACGGTAATGTCCAATGCTTGGCGCCAAACTGAGGAGAATATTCAACTGAAACTGGACAGGGTAAGGAAAGATGCCACTAGTTTTAATCAAAACGTGTTTGGTGATATTTATAGAAGGAAGAGAAGAGTGGAAGCTCGTTTGAAGGGGGTTCAGAGGGAGTTGAATAAAAATATAACATCTGATCTTGTTCAGTTTGAGAGAGATTTGCAGCAAGAGTATGGAAGCATTCTCAAACAGGAGGAAATCACTTGGTATCAAAAGGCTAGGGATGATAGAATCAAACTTGGGGACCGGAATACTGCCTATTTTCATACCCAAGCGGTTATTCATCGCAAAAGGAATACTATTCACAAACTTAGATTAGAGGATGGATCTTGGTGTTGTGATAAAAGAATATTAGGGGAGATGGCCCAAGATTATTTCTCCTCTTTATTTGCGCGAGATACTTCCATGCCTCGAGCGTCTATGCCTCAAGTAGTGGTTCCCCAATTATCTGAGGCAGCTAGTTTGTGCTTATCTCAAACGGTATCCAAGGAAGAGGTTCGTACTGCTCTAATGTCCATGAAATCTTTCAAGGCACCTGGGCCTGATGGTTTTCAACCGTTTTTCTTTAAGAACTACTGGCATCAGGTCGGGGACGATTTATGGCTTCTAGTGCGCAGTGCGGTGGAGGAAGGGAAGGTAGATGAACAACTTTTGGAGATTTTGGTGGTGCTTATACCAAAAGTTGATCAGCCTTCGACCATCAAAGAGTTTAGACCGATCAGCCTTTGTAATGTCACTTTCAAGTTGATAACGAAGGTTTTGGTGAATCGGCTCTGTCCCTTTCTGGATGATCTTGTAGGCCCAATGCAGAGCATTTTTTTGCCTGGAAGAGGGACCATGGACAATGCTTTTCTAGCCCAAGAGGTTGTCCATTTTATGAACAAGTCTACGACGTCCAACGGTAGCTTGGCTTTCAAGATAGACCTGGAAAAAGCATACGATAGTGTATCTTGGGATTTTCTCCGGGAAACCTTGGTGCTCTATGGTTTTCCTCCCGGAATAATTAACTTGATCATGTGTTGCGTCACCTCATCTAGGCTTACATTGCTTTGGAATGGTGAACGCCTTCAACCTTTCAAACTAGGAAGAGGGCTTCGTCAAGGAGATCCAATGTCACCATATCTTTTTGTTCTCTGTATGGAGCGGTTATCTCTGCATATCCAACATCTGGTGGATTCTGGGAGTTGGGACCCTATCCGTTTGACAAGAAATGGCCCCCCAATCTCACACATGTTTTTTGCTGACGATGTTTTACTGTTTTGCAAGGCTTCTCCCTCCCAGGTCAACGTTGTGGCGGATGCTCTGAAGCTGATCTGTGATAGCTCCGGCCTCAAAGTGAACATACAGAAGTCAAAAGCTATCGTTTCTAAAGGTGTTAAGGCTGCGGTCAAGGAGGAAATTGCCACCATAGCTCCGATTCCGTTCGTGGCAGATTTGGGCCGCTATCTAGGGTTTTCGTTGAAGGGAAGAGCTCTGAGAAACAATGATTTTAATTTCTTGCTAGACAATTTGCAACGTAAATTAGCATCTGGAGATCGAACCTGTTGAATGTGGCGGGGAGAACGTGCCTAATCAAATCGGTAATGGCAGCAATACCAACCTACTCTATGCAAGTTTTTTGGATCCCTAGAGCTATTCTTAACCGTATGGAACAAATCATGAGAACATTCATGTGGTCGAAGAGGGACAAGAAACGGGGGTGGCATTTGGTGAAATGGAGCACGGTTAAAACAGCCAAGGAGGAAGGTGGTCTTGGTGTCCGGGACATGGCAATGGCGAATACTACGCTTCTTGGGAAAGCGGTATGGAGTATGCTTCATCACCTTCACAAGCTATGGGTTAGGGTTATGCAACAGAAATATCTTCAACATTCCTCCATTCTGCAAGTTGAGGCTCAACAACAAGACTCGATGGTCTTCGAGATGGCTTTGAATTTAAGCTAGGCACGGGGGAGTCATCGATTTGGTATGATGACTGGTCTGGACAGGGAGCTTGGGCTCCAAAGCTTCCTATTGTTCATATCACGGATACGAAACACCGTTTATGCGATGTTATTCAGAATGGAACCTGGTCCCTGAACACTTTATACACAGTGCTGCCATCTGAGATGCAAGCTTGTTTGCAGAAAATTGCACCCACGCTGAACATGACTAGGCAAGATAAATGGGTTTGGCGGGAAAGTTCAACGGGTTGTTACAATGTTAGAGATGCTTATAATTGGTTGAGTGAGCCTGTGATAGTCGTGGATGGGGCTGAATCGTGGCGGTGGATATGGAAGCTCAAGGTTCCTGAACGAGTAAGATTTTTTGTGTGGCTCATCATGCACAAATCCTTACAGGTTAATGGCAATCGTTTCAAATGTCATATGTCGTCTTCGCCGGCGTGTCCTAGGTGCTCGGGGGAGATGGAGGACGAGCTCCATTGCCTTAGGGACTACTGTCCTCATGCTCGGGAAATTTGGCTCCGTATGGGGGCTTTGACTTGGAGGAGCTTCTGTCTGGCACGGTCGAGCCATGGATGAAGAATAATGCGTGTGGTAATCGTGGCATCCTGTTTGTAGCAGGGGTTTGGGGCATATGGAAATGGAGGAGTAATAGTGATTTTAGGACAAGGCCTGGAGCGTGGAGGAGGCTTGGAGGCACCTTTCTTTGGAGCATGATGCGTTCGTAACAGCCTTGGAACCAGGGCATGGGATGCAGCATAGTGCTTTGATAAGTTCTTTTTGGAAGCCTCATGACAGAGGAAGAGTAAAACTCAACACAGATGGGAGCTGGCGTATTGGTAGCAGATTCGTGGGTGGTGGCGGCCTGATTCGTGGGCCGGACGGTGGCTGGATCAAAGGCTTCTGGTCGGTGGAGGTTGGTGACAACGCTTTTATGGCAGAGGTTAGGGCTCTTTGAGACGGACTTATTATGACATGGGAGATGGACTTCAAAGATGTCATGGTGGAGGTTGATAGTAAAGAGGTGCTGAGGGAATTACACCACAAGGAGAGTCATACGTTCTGTCCCATGCTAGCTGACATAGACTCTTTACTTTTGCAGCAGTGGCAAGTGGTGCTACAATGGATTCCGAGAGAGTGCAACACCGCAGCGGATTGCTTGGCGCATCTAGGCGCATTTTCAGATCTGGTTGGGTTACATATTGTTGAGAAACCTCCGGTGGAAGTTGAACCTTTCATCTTGAGGGACTCGTTTGCTTGTGTGTAGTTTCTGTTCTTTTGTCAATCTTTCGATGTATCAAAAAAAAATATTCTATTGATTTCAATATTAAACTCACTTAATTTGTTCATTAAACAGATTAACCGACAAAAAATTTCTAGCTTTGTATTAAAATACATTAGAACAATGTTACCTGTTACGACAGTATTTTAGATAAAATGCAAGTACACTTGAAATGCTATATTTTTTTATAAAAAAACTAGGGAATCATCGACATACAAAAGTAAATTGGTAATCAAAATTGAATTGGTAATAGATCAAACGATGAAAAATATTCATGGGTTTAACAAGTCAAAACTTTCATAATAAACATGTCAAGTGTAAAAACTCTGGTTTCAAAAAAAAAGTGTAAAAACTCCACCGGTATATCTGTTCTGTTCCATATACACTAAAGTTTTAATAATCAGTTTATTATCACCTATCTACTAGCAAAGTTAATAATAAAATTTGTTCATTTTAAATATAATTATTTAGATTGCAAATTACTGGTATGTAAATTAATTAGTTTATTTTGTTAAATTATAAAATTAAAAATCATAAAACGTAGAATCGCTCGTCCGTGCATCGCACGGAAACAGGCTATTATCCTAGTTATGTATTATTTAAATACCACGGTCAGACCCAGTTCGACCTTTGAACCTTGAACCTGTACCTCGACCGGTTCGATGACCGCTACGTTTCTTAACTCTCTTTAAATGGATAAAGGTTGTTAAGTGGGATCCCTGATTAAGAAAAACAAAAAATCTCATTAAATCCAACTTACCAAACATAACAGGGAATGCAAAGCATTAGTAACTGAGATTTGATTAATTAAGCCAACTTAACATAGTAGCATCGAACACGATTTGTTTCCTTCCTTGTGTTGTTGTGCCTCCCCACATCTCACGGCTCACGCTGCATCTGACTCTCACTTCTCAACTAATCAACCATGGTGATTTAGAAACGCACGTTTTCAGCACCCTTCGACAATGGCAATGGTAGCTGCTGCACTCTTCACTCTCTTCTCGCTCTTACCGCCACCGACCTCCGCCGCCGCCGCCGTAGCAGCACCTTGTGAGTTCAGTTTCCTCGACGGAAACAAGCTTTACAATTACACCCTCTCCTCTCCCATTCGCAACTTCCCTCACGGCGTCCTCAGTGAAGACGGGTTCGTACACCCTCGATTCCCCTCTTTCGTTTTTCGTCGTTTTTGGTGAAATTTGATCGTTGTTTTCGTCATTCTATGATTCAATTTTTGTTAATTAATATTATAATAACCGAAACAACGTGTGTGTTTGAGGTTTTGGAACTTAGTTGTTTGGAAATTGGAAGATTTCGGTAATTAGTGTCTGGATTCTCTTTCATTGGTCATCATAATTAACACAAATTGAAAAAGGGATTTACTTTCCTTAAATATGATTAGTTTTAATATTAATTATCATTTCTGTGTTTTGTAGATTTTACAAAGTGGCTGTGAACCAGACAACCCTTTGGTTTCAGGTTGGCTCCATCAGGTCACACTTATTTCTTTGATTTCTGACTTCTGTTTATTATAAGTAGTAATTTTTTAGCTGCATATGGTCATTGCTGTTCCCACCATTCATGAACAAAGGCGAAAAATCTGTTTTTTTATGCCTTCGGACTTTGTAAATTGGATTGAATGGATTATATTTTGTTAAATTTAACTAACTATGCTAGTTCTAGCATTTTAGCTGGATTGGATTGTGGCTTTGAATTTGAAGCATCTACTTTTATAGCTATTGTTAGTTAGTTTAGGTTTATGCCGGGTTAATCTTTAATTGAATTTTTTGTGTTGGTTGCTTGAGCAGCTTTGCGATGGAATGGTTTTCAATCATGACCCTCCAACTTGTGCTGACTGCTGGGTAAATGAGTCTCTTTTCTACAAAGCTATGTTCTCTATATTGATTGCGTATCATATAGTAATCAAGATTCTGCTTCTGCTGTCAAACCATATTGGATATATGTGATCATTGTGATGTATGATGATACTTTATTGCTTAATCTGCTTTTGGATAAAATTCATATTTTTTGAAAAAGGAATAGTTGATTAAATTGCAGGAGTGGTATATTCCTCACTGCAGTCTATATTGAATATATCAAATTGTATGCTGCCTAGCTGTGTGTAATTGCTGTAAATCTGAAATCCGTTAAATTAAGCTATTGTTAGGGAGTTCTGTTGGTAGATTTGATGGAGATTATTAGGAGTTATTAGGAGAGATTTTGTTTTCTTTCTTGTAACCTTGTATCTTATCACAAATACCCATGTATCACCATTTTGATTATCTTATCACAAATACCCATGTTATTTTCCACATGGTACCAGAACTCTAGGTTTTTCCCTAGAGCCCTGATCTCTGGTTTCTTATTTCAGCATTGTTGCCTTATCACCCTTCGTGCCGCTTCATTGCCACAGCATTCCTTGTTCAAGAAGCCTTTATTTATCTCTCTCTCTCTCTCTCTATCTCTCTCTCTCTCCCCCCCTTGTACGGCCTTCATTGCTGTAACTTTTGGTGAATCGTACTTCTCCTCAGCCATCCTTTCTTCATCATGTTAGGATCTGAATTCAGTGTTATCAAATATTCGCCATGATGGTTTTTTGGCTTTCGGCCATGGCTGATATCCTGCCATATGGCCGCCATTTTCGCCATATTCCACCATGTATGGTTTTTGGCTTTCCATCATGACCAGCCATCCGCAATTAACAACACTGTCTGCATTTGAAACCATCTTGGAAAACAACCCAACTTAAGAATACAGCTATGCTCCGAAGACCGGGGAACTTCAAAGCATTCAATCTTCTTATAGGCTCCATGAAAAGAACTACCTTAAGGCTTAAAGGTATTCGTACTTCCCACCTACCTCAAGGGGAAAGGAAGCCTCAATCATCTCCTTGAGAAGGGTCCAAAAGAGACAGATATGAGGTTTAGGTCCATGATTATGTCATAGTTACCGTGGTTAGGGAGTTTGGTTGGTAGATTTAATGGAGATTATCAAGAGAGATTTTATTACCTTTCTCGTAATCTTGTACCTTGTTAGAAATATCCATGTAAACCATTCTGATTACCAATGAGAATTATTCTTGTGGAAATTCTACTTGCTATTTTCCTCAATATTAATGTTTCCTTATAATCAAGCATGATTTGGTTAGCAATCAGTTGGTCTAGGATAATGGCCGCTGTTCACATGTAAGTAATGCTAATCCAAAATGTTGAGATGAAATGGGAGAACATATAAGTGATAATTTTAGGGCAGTTGAGGGATGGCAATGGGTAGGGTCTGGGTAGGGTACTATAGTACCCATCCCCATACCCGCGTTTTAAAAAATTACCCGTACCCGTCCCCATACCCGCGTGGGTAGCAACTTGAATGCCCGTCCCCGTACCCTCTGGGTACCTATATGCCCGTACCCGTACCCATTACCCGCAATTTAGCTAACCAAAATATATTTTTTCACTATTTTTGTTAATAGAAAACAAAAAATACAACTAACTTTTTAAATAAAAAACACTAATATAAATACAAAAGATTATCTACGTAACAAATAAAATCAATCAACTAAGAATATATTTTTTTAGAACGAATAAGCAAGAAAGATATAACTTAATTTTTTATTTTGGATTTATAATATAGTCCTAAAGTTGTTGGTTATTAACTTACTAATTTTAAAAATAAGTGGGAGTAAATTAGCAATGATTATGAATACTTTAAATAGTCACCTATTTTTTAAAATAAGTAAGTTCGAAAGCTATAGCTTAAGTTAATTTGTTCATATAATAATAATAATAATAATAATAATAATAATAATAATAATAATAATAATAATAATAATAATAACAATATGTGTGTGCGGGTATGGGGCGGGTTGGGTACTATAGTAACCATACCCGCACCCATACCCATTACTTTTTGCGGGTAATTACTCATACCCAACCCCATACTCATCTAGCGGGTTTTTACCCTACCCATAGTGGGTATTTTTTGCGAGTACCCTATGGGTCCGAGACCCATTGCCATCCCTCAGTTCAAAGGTCCTTTAGCAATGTGGATTAACTAAATTATTTTATGGAGTATCTTGGAATAATGGAATTAATAATTTATTATCCAGTAATTCGGGATTTTCTGCTTATGTGGTCGTTTTATATTTTAGGATTGTGGAGGGCCAACGCGTTGTGGAATGGAGTGCAATGCACTTCTGGCAAACAATATTGGAGGTAGAATCCCTGACATGTCCGTTTTCTCCCATTTACTTGCACCTGTAAATTGTGTAAGTGTCTGGTGCTTCCTGCCTATGGCAGTGATACTGGTGATAGAGTTGAACTGTTCTTCTACTTTGTTGTTTAGCCATTGTAATTGTATCCTGTTACATATTATAAATGGAATTATATCATTTAGTGCCTGTATGATTTTGGTATGAATTTTTTGCTGTTGCAAGACTTCTGCCTGAAATGATCAGATCATCATTAGGGATAAATGCTATTGAGATAATTTTTTCTTCTGGTTTCTGTTGCTAGCAGAACCTCGAAGTACCTACTTCTCTAACACACTAAAAGATAGATTCTATGGCCACATAAACCATTAAGGTTTTGAAAGTACTTCTATTTACTTAAAACACATTTTATATTGTGCAACATAACAACTGAACTGGTTTTTTGTAGCTCCTTACTTTTATAGATAAGAATTACCAGACCTTTTTCTTTCTGTAATTTTTGTTCCTAATTTCATTTTAATAGTCTTATTGTTTTCAGTTGTTTATTGTTCATTGTTCACTGCCTTTCTCATATCAAGAACCAATATAGTCTAGCATATTTCTGTTGTAATCATTAATTCATCTTCTTTCATATGTTCATTCTTGCTCTCAAACTTTGTGAAACAACATCTGAAGAAATATGTTCATACATGAAGTACACAGGAAGATCTCTGTTTCATTAGTAACATTTTTTCAGCTCCTGCATCATGTAATTAATAGAAAAGAAGCTTTACATAGTAAAATCTCTGGGATTTAGAAGAGCTTGTTTAAGGTTCTAAATATCTTATCCTCTTCATCATCAGTTGGGACTTGGGTAGGACTGTAGTTCAAAAGAACCAGAAGTTGGAGTGATATCTCTACGTTACTCAACCATTTTAATATTTTAATGAATAAACTATATCTAATTGAAGTCAATTATCTTTTATTTCTCAGAGTGAAGTTTTAAGAGGAATCCATGTCTCTAACAGAGTGATAAATGCAGGTTATCATGTATGCACAGCCATAGGTCTTGGCTCAAAAATTGATGTTGAAGTCATTGGTAAGCTGAATTATCCTATCTGTTAATGTTTTCTAATTTGCATCAAATCATGGTTTTTCTTAGTTAATTTTTGTGCTTACATTTTGCTCTTGTTGTGTTTTTTGTAAATTGCTCTGTGTTATTTGGTTCAAGTACTTTGAATTTTGAAAGGGACGGACCCTGGTTTCATGAAAAGGTGCTGATGACCCCCTAAGTCACGAATTACTGGTATATGGTACTTCAAAATTTAGATTCACCCCGCCCCCTTAAGGCTACCCAAGAAATTAATTAGATCTGTTTTTGTCTTTGAAATGCTTTTAGCAGCAATGAGGGTTATTTATACATTGTACTATTGAAATGCTGTTTCTTCATTTTTTTTTTCGAACGAAGTTTCTTCTTCATTTCACGGTTCACTTCCTCCATTTCACTTCTAAACTTCTTTTTTATTCTCATGTGTTTAACTTATTCCATGCAAATGTCACATTTTATCTTAGTTCTGCCATCTCTTTACAGTTCTAGATCGATAACAAAATTTGTCCCTCTTTTTACAGTCTTCTCTTCTAAGAACCATTAAAAAATTTCTTTGTTTAGTTTTAATTTATTATAGAATTTAGTTAACATGATTTTAAAACTTTTTAGATGGTATTTATTGCAATTATGGGTTCAGAAAATATTTTTTTTATCAATACTTTGTGTTGATAGTATTTTCCTCTAATTTTATTTCATACTTTATCTTGGTCACTTTCTGAAGAAAAGTTCATTGATCATGACATTGAAATTTTCATGATGGGTGTACTGACTAGTTAGATATAATTTAAGAATAATAATGCATGTGGTCAAACCTCAATTTTTATGTGGTTGTGACTTGTGAGCTTGTAGGTGTTCGATTATGCAAAATTGAAGTATGAAATATTCTCTTTTGTTTCTTTTTTCTTTGGTGATTCATTCCACCTTGATATGTTCTGTCAGTTGGTAACTAAATTATGATCTACCTTGTAATGGTTGATTAAAAAGTTACTCTTAGAAACCAAATCACTGTTGTGTTTAATGTTTGAAGGTTATCAACTCCAAAATGCCATACAAAGGGATAGAAGCTTGAAAAATTTGTCATTCATTGAACCAAATTTATATAATTGCTAAGAGTAGACGTCGGTCATTGTAATTTTTGTTTAACATACTTTAAATTTTGCCCCCACCCGCAAAATCAACTTTTTCTGGTTCTGTCCCTGCTTTGAATAATGCTTCTTATCATGAACTTATGTAAAATATATGTATGTTTGTAATGCTATTCCAATTGGCAGATAAGAAAAATCCCCACATTGGTGTTATTGTCAAAATGTCGAGCAGTAGCCCTAAGTACAACTGTTCGCTGGCTGTGTCTGTGCTTTGCAATGTAAACAGAGTACAAGTAAGATGTTTATTCTTTCTTTCCCTGTTTTTAATTAATCAACTTGATATTAATTATGGACATAATAACTGACTGGATTTTTCATTACTGTTCTTCTGCTTGCAGGCACCGCACACTCTGGAGAAATTAGGGGCTTGTAATTATGTGAGTACTCTATCGTTGTTTGTTTTTATCCCTGTGCAATATATTTTTCTTAATTTGTTAAAATCAGTGGCAGTGGTTAAAAACTCTAGGATTTTTTTACTGTGAAGTTAAAAGATCAGAGTCCATAACAGTCAAAAGTATATTTCTAAACTTTAGATGTTGCACATATTTTTTAAGAAGTTTGATGACTCTTACAGAATTGCAGTACAGAGCTAACCTAACACGCTCTCAGCGCGAACCCACAACATAACAAGCCTTTTTCTGATGCCTTCATTACTTTTTTGTTCAAAATGAAGAAAACTTGACAGAAGTTAAATTATTTACTCCCATGCATCAATATATAAGTTCTGAAACAGAATAAAAATGTTGGCTAGTTGAAAGTTGGAAAAAAAGAGTAATTCGAAAGCCAGATGACTTTAAAACCAAAGATAACTATGATTTATCATTTGGTTTAACATTGTTTCTAAAACAGGCTACAGAGATAAAGCATCCATCTGGTTGTGCTACCATTGTAAGTGTCCATGGGAGAGGGTGGGGGTGGTTTGGCACCTTAATAACCATGTAAGGAATTTACTGTCATTTGTGGCATTTTACTTATTAAAAGGGACTTTGATTTGCCTATATTATTAATAATTGTTTCCTCTTATCTCTTTTCAGTATTCTGTGCCTTTTTGCTGCATATCTACTGGCTGGTATTGCTTATCGGTTCTTCCTCGGGATTCGTGGTATAGATGTATGTTTTTCCTGTCTTTGCTAGGATATACTGTCAAAGGAATTGATTGACTAATCAATTGAATAACAGTTACTGACCAGATTAATTGCTGTATATAATTGTAGTTGACCAAGCCTGTAATTAGGATTAATTGTTGATTAACTGTTACAGATCAGGGAAATTATTCCCATAATTAGGAGAGATATTATTTCCATATTTGTAATATGTTATCAGTATAAAGTTAGCTCTATGCTGTGTACTCAGCATCAAGACAGTATTTTCATTCCATATTTTCCTGAGTTTGACATGGTATCACAGCTGGTTTTCGATCATATCCTAGTCTAGCCAGAAAATTCCTAGTCTCTTGTCCTAGACCATGTTTTTTTTCTCAGCCTTGTCCTAGTTCAGACCACGTTCCTTCGTGGTTATCCTCGATACACCCTTTGTCTTCGTTTTTTTTCTCAACCTCATGGCTACAGAAAAATTTGATGTCTTATTTGTTCGCCTTAATGGCAAGAACTACTCAACCTGGGCATTTCAATTCGAAATATTTGTCACGGGTAAGGACCTTTGGGGTCATGTTGATCGCAGCGACCCAGCTCCTGATAAAGACAAACATAAGACTGAACATGCCAAGTGGGAGGTAAAAGATGCTCAAGTCAAGACATGGATCATCAGCTCTGTTGATCCCAGCATCGTTCTTAATCTTCGACCGTTCAAGACGGCTGCCGATATGTGGGACTTCCTAAAGAAAATCTATAGTCAGAATAACGCTGCTCGTAGGTTCCAACTGGAACATGACATCGCCATTTCTCAGCAGGAAAGTCTCTCGATCTCTGAATTTTACTCTCATTTCACGAATCTTTGGGCTGAATATACTGACATAGTCCATGAGAACTTGACTGCTGATGGTCTTAAATCGGTACAGTTAGTTCATGAAACTACTAAACGAGATCAATTTCTTATGAAATTGAGATCTGACTTTGAAGGCATCAGGTCTAATCTCATGAATCGGAACCCTGTACCCTCATTGGATTCATGTCTCAATGAGCTACTTCGTGAAGAACAACGCCTCCTCACTCAAACATCCATGGAACAACAAAAGTCCACCTCTGTTCCAGTGGCATATGCAGCACAAGGAAAGCCAAGAGGGCGAGACATGAGTGCTGTTCAATGTTTTTGTTGCAAAGGCTTTGGACATCTTGCTGCAAATTGTTCAAAAAAGTACTGCAATTACTGCAAAAAGAATGGACATATTATCAAAGAATGCCCAATAAGACCTCCAAAGCGACCGGTCACAGCATTTACTGCCTCGGTTGGTTCTTCTTTTCCTAGCAATTCTGCCAATTCAGCATTTGTCCAACAAAATGCTCCTGCCCCTGTTCAAACTCTGACTCCTGAAATAGTTCAACAAATGATCATTTCCGCATTTTCTGCTTTGGGAATCTCAGGTAAATCTTTCTCTACCTCTTCCCCTTGGTACTTTGACTCTGGGGCTTCCCACCATATGACAAACAATGCTCAATTCCTTACTGATGTCACCAAATATTCTGGAAATCTCATGATTCATACTGCTGATGGCAACCAATTACCTATTACAGCCACTGGTGATATTTCTTCAACTCTAACAGATGTTTTTGTGTCCCCTGGTCTCACTAGTAATCTTATTTCTGTTGGTCAGTTAGTTGACAATGACTGTCGGGTAGAATTCTCAAAATCTGGTTGTCTTGTGCAGGATCAACACACGGGGAAGATGATCGTGAAGGGGCCTAAAGTTGGACGTCTTTTTCCACTCCATTTCCCTTTGTCTCAATGTCTTTCATTGCCTTCTGTTTCTTGTAATTCTGCTAATGTTGATTACCAAACGTGGCATAAACGTCTTGGTCATCCAAACTCAGTTGTACTTCATGACTTGCTAAAATCTGGTTTCCTTGAAAATAAAAAGATCCCATCTTTTAGTACTATTCAGTTTGATTGCAGTTCGTGTCAACTTGGCAAGAGTAAGATTCTACCTTTTCCAACTCATCATTCGAATGTAGAAAAACCTTTTGATATGATCCATAGTGATTTATGGGGGATGGCCCCTGTTACATCTCATGCTAATGACAAATATTTTGTCACTTTTATTGACGACTATAGTCGTTTCACATGGATCTATTTTTTGCGCTCAAAAGCTGAAGTATTTTCTACATTCAAATTCTTCCATGCTTATGTTCAAACCCAATTTTCATCAAAAATTAAGATTCTTCGCTCTGACAATGGAGGGGAGTACACATCTCATTTGTTTCAAGAGTTCTTGCAAAATAATGGTATTCTATCTCAAAGGTCTTGCCCTTCAACTCCCCAACAAAACGGGGTAGCAGAAAGAAAAAACCGCCATTTGCTCGATGTTGTCCGCACCCTCTTGCTGGAATCTTTTGTGCCAACTCGTTTTTGGTGTGAAGCTCTCTCCACTGCTGTGTATCTCATTGACCGCTTGCCTTCTCCATCTTTGAACAATGACACTCCTTTCACTCGGTTATTTGGTCATCCACCCACATATACTAACCTTCGCACCTTTGGTTGTGTGTGTTACCTTCATCTTCCTCCCCAAGAACGCACAAAGCTCACTGCTCAATCTATTGAATGTGCTTTCCTTGGATACTCTACTCACCATAAAGGTTTTCTATGTTATGATCCTAGTCAATGTCGGATTCGGGTCTCAAGAAATGTCATCTTTCAAGAAAATAAATATTTTTTTGCATCTCACCTAGACCATAGCTCTCCTTCAATTTCTGTTTTGCCATTGTTTTCTAGCTCTGCTATAGGACCACAATCAGCAAGACCTCTCTTGACGTATCAAAGGCGTGGTAATGTTGCTCCAAATTTGCCACCAGAACCTCCAAGGCCTCTTCAGGATCCTTCCCTGCAAGCTGATCCAGTACAGGCTGCACTACCAGACCTTCTACGACGCAGTTCTCGCGTTCGTAAACCACCTGAAAAGTATGGTTTCACCTCTCCCTTGTCTTTGACAGCAACTTTATCTTCTGTTTCTATCCCTTCCTCTTATAAACAGGCAATGGAGCATGAATGTTGGCAAAATGCTGTTGAAACAGAACTTCTAGCATTAGAAGAAAATCAGACATGGGATGTGGTTCCGTGTCCACCATCTGTTAAGCCTCTTGGCAGCAAGTTTGTGTTTTCTATAAAACTTCGTTCGGATGGCTCAATAGACCGGTACAAGGCTCGACTGGTTGTTCTTGGAAATAAGCAACAATATGGACTTGACTATGATGAGACCTTTGCACCTGTCGCCAAGATGACAACGGTGCGTACTATTCTTGCAATTGCTGCCTCCCAGTCTTGGACATTACATCAGATGGATGTCAAAAACGCCTTCTTGCACGGTGATCTCAAGGAGGAAGTTTACATCAAACTTCCGAGTGGTATGCCCACACTCTCCCCTAATGAAGTTTGCAAACTGAAGCGCTCTTTGTATGGTTTGAAACAAGCACCAAGAGTCTGGTTCGAGAAGTTTCAATCCACACTACTTGGATTTTCCTTCACACAGAGCCAATATGATCCATCCCTTTTCTTACAAAGGACTTCAAAAGGTATCGTGGTACTCCTAGTTTATGTGGATGATATTGTGGTGACAGGGTCTGATCAAGAGGTTATTTCTACAATTAAACAATTGTTGCATTCAACTTTTCGCATGAAAGATCTTGGACAGCTCACTTACTTCTTGGGGTTAGAGGTACATTATCAGCCCAAAGGAATATTTTTAAATCAGCACAAGTATATTCAAGACCTGATCCAATTAGCTAGCCTCACCAATGTGACCTCAGTTGACACCCCCATGGAAGTTAATGTGAAGTATAGACGGGATGAAGGTGACCTTCTAGAAGATCCCACTTTATATCGCAAGCTGGTAGGTAGTCTTATCTACCTCACCACCACCCGACCTGACATTTCTTTTGCTGTCCACACAGTCAGTAAGTTCATGCAATCACCTCGGCATTTGCACCTTTCAGCAGTACACCGCATCATTCGATACCTCATTGGTACCTCTAAACGTGGCTTATTCTTTCCTACTGGATCATCACTTCAGCTCCAAGCATACAGTGATGCTGATTGGGCCGGATGTCCAGACACAAGGAAATCTACTACTGGTTGGTGTATGTTTCTGGGTGATGCTCTAATCTCATGGAAATGTAAGAAACAAGATTCGGTCTCAAAGTCATCAACTGAAGCAGAGTATCGCGCCATGTCTGTTGCTTGCTCCGAGATAATTTGGTTGCGTGGTCTTCTTGCAGATCTTGGGTTCCTTCAAACACAACCAATTCCACTACATGCCGACAACACCAGTGCCATACAAATCGCAGCAAATCCAGTATACCATGAACGAACAAAGCACATAGAGGTTGATTGTCACTCTATACGAGAAGCCTATGACCGCCGAGTTATCACTCTACCTCATGTCTCAACTGCTGTTCAGATTGCTGATATTTTCACCAAATCCTTGACACGTCAGCGCCACAATGTCCTAGCTAGCAAATTGATGCTTGTAGACTTACCAGCATCAATTTGAGGGGGGATGTCAAAGGAATTGATTGACTAATCAATTGAATAACAGTTACTGACCAGATTAATTGCTGTATATAATTGTAGTTGACCAAGCCTGTAATTAGGATTAATTGTTGATTAGCTGTTACAGATCAGGGAAATTATTCCCATAATTAGGAGAGATATTATTTCCATATTTGTAATATGTTATCAGTATAAAGTTAGCTCTATGCTGTGTACTCAGCATCAAGACAGTATTTTCATTCCATATTTTCCTGAGTTTGACATATACATACCTATTTTTATTTATTTGTTTTATTTAGGTTGTCTGATGAATTGGCTACTCAATAATTTTTTTACGTTTTTTTTTGGTAAGCCAATAATTTTTTTACGTATACTTGCCCTGACTAGGAAGTGAAAAGAAGAAAGAGGGAATGATAGTAATTAGTGGTCCATTTCCATTGATTTAGTGTATGTTTGAATACCAGTTGTTCTGTACTAGAGAATATCTTATGTAAGAAAAGTACACCCAGAAAACCCTAGCAGAGCTCAAATAAAGACATGATATAATAAAAGAAAATATTCTCATTAATTATCATCAAAGTTGTCAGATACAAGGTAAAAACCTCCCTTTTATAGAGGGTGAGGTCAACATCTAGATTGTTCCCATATTTGGGCCTTTACAGACGAGGCCCAAATCCCTATACAGATAAGACAAATCCAAAAGAATCTTCTAGCTGGCAGATGGGACCACCGGTAGAACAACATGCCTTCCATCATCGCCCGTGACCCTTGCCAGCCCTGGCGCGCCGCCATCTTTTACGAGTGTTTTGGGCGGGCATCATATCAGGGATGCCCCGCCCAGTCCACCAGTTGAGTTCAACGTGAACGGACTTTCATCCCAATATGTAGAAGAGTTCGATTCACTTTTTTCCTTGAAGTGAGTGCAAAAGTTGCACTGTGTGAAAAGATATGCAAACATAGCCTTAATAGTTATTTCTTGAGGTAGTTTTAATCAACATTGCATAATGCAAATATTCTTTCAGTATAGAAGTTCATAGTGGATTTACACCGTTGCCATTTATGTATGGGCAACTTAACTGAGATTGCTAATTTTGTTTGCATTTCACGCTGAAACTCAATCTTTAATGTCCCTTTTCTTATTATGAATAGCCCTGTGTAAGTTACTACCCCAGTATAATGCATCATACTTGCATTTTAAAAAAAAACAACTTCGCCCAAACTTACACATGCTATAACCTTTACCTGGACCCATTACTTGCATTATGTTAACACTAAGCTTAAATGTGGTCCCTTATGATTTGTTTGTTTAAAAATTTAGTTTAGCATAAATGCTATTAAAATGTTAACATTAACTTTGAAAATCAACTAAAAATAAAATATTGATTAAAAGTACAACTGATAACTCAACTGAAAAATATAAAACATAATTTTATTCCTAATTATAAAAGTTGCAAACATAACTATTTAATTATTCAAAAGATATTAATTATAAATTTAAATTTAATAAATATTTTGGTTAATATAGTTATTAAAAGATTATTATAATACCAAACTCTACTTATACCCTTATATGATTTTTGGGTAATTACCCGTAGTCGGACGATCCATTTGATGGATCACTAAACTCCCATTGTAGGTAATTTCACGGGTACCTATTTTATAGGTTTAATTTCCATCGCTGTCTTTTGGTGTGAAACTACTTGTTGATAACACTCAATCATTCTGTTAGTAATTTTGTTTGTTAAATGGTTTGTAATGTTTTATAATGTTATTCCATGACAATCCTTCACAATCACTTTTTTAGAGTACTATAGGAACCTTTGGGGGATTTCACTGCAATTGGGATTTGAGATTGAAAGCTTTTTTGTTGATCCTATTTTTCAGGTTATCCCTAACATGGACTTCTGGATGAGCTTGCCAAGGAGAACACAGGTATTCTTTCACATGAATGCTTCAATTTCAGTATTTCCAATCAAGCAGTAGAGAAAATAGGCCTGTACATCCTTCTAAGTTTTTTGAATTTAAAAACTATTTTCAGAGACAAATTTTAATACCTCTTTTCCAAAAGAAGAAAAGCAAAAACAAAAACAAAACAAATACGTCTTCCAATTTACAGCAATTCCTATCAAACAGATTTTTCTATTTTTTATTTTTATGTACTAAAAACTGTTTTGCTAAACAGCAATCAAACAACTTTAGCTCAATCATATGCGTGAAGGTTGGGAGTTGCATTCTTTCTAAAACCTTTGTGGAATCTACTTTGTCTTTGCAGGGTCTGTATTCATCTTTGGTGAGGAAGTTCAAGGGACCATCTGAAGGTCACCGGAGCTCCTATTCTCCTGTGAACTTTTGATATTATGTTTTTGATTCTGGATTTATCTGGTGAATTCATACGGATCATCTGAGGCCTGAGATGAACACACTGCAGAAAAATACAGATGACTCACTTTTCAGATGTCCTACGGTCAGCTCTGATGCTTCCTTGATAAGGGACATTCTTCAGAAATCTGTAATTCTTGTGCTTACTCTCCCTCCATGAATTTAATATTTCACTCTTTTTTACGTTTTTTTTATAAGCTCACTCTTTTTTACGTATC
This sequence comes from Lotus japonicus, assembly GCF_012489685.1. Classification (NCBI taxonomy): domain Eukaryota; kingdom Viridiplantae; phylum Streptophyta; class Magnoliopsida; order Fabales; family Fabaceae; genus Lotus; species Lotus japonicus. The sequence continues at coordinate 15,208,220 of NC_080046.1, forward strand.
TTTGAAAAAAGAAGAGGGAAAAGAAAAGGTAAAACAAAATGAAAGTCTAGTGTAATTCTTGTGGAAAAAAGAGCACTATAATGGAGCCAATCCAATAGTTTTGGTTGACATTCGTCAGTTGATAATCAGGTAGTTAGACTGATTTTTTGTGTAGCTCTTTTGTTAATTTGATCATTAATTCTTTTTTTTTTCTCTTCAGTTTGACCATTATTTCCCTGCGAAATCATCTTTGCATTGAGTTAATTTATACATGGAATGTTTGTTCCTGTTAATTTTGTACCAATGAATCTTGGGTTTGTAAAAGTAAATGTCAACTTCAGTGGCCAGCTTCAATCCTTTGTCTTGAGCCAAGTCTAACATCCAGCTTCAGTGGGTCATGTAACATTGTGCTGTTATTATGACTAATGGAGTGATAACCTTTGTACTAATATTTGATAACATTCACAAATTGTGAGTAGATAAAATCCAGTGACGGCGGCTACGAGCTACAGAGAGTTACATAGAACCATATATGCGTGCTAGGGTACAGTCTCATGTCATGTAAATTTGAAATATGAAACAAAGCTTGTGATTTTCATAGTTCACTAAAGATTTTTTTGTTAGCAATTTGTTTGAGTACAACTTCTTGGAAAATCTGAAAAATGAGCTTTTTGAGAGTTTTTTTATGCAAATTTTAAATTAGCATGCGCTTTTTCTTATAGATTAAGCTTCAAAATGTACTATTTTGATATGTATCCAAAATGTGTTCTTATTTGCGGCTTGTTACAACGATAACATTAATTTTTTTAGCTGTCTTTTATTAATATATCATCAAGTACTCGGTCTTTCCGCTCGTGGACTAACATGCGCACTACTTCCAAACCAAACACGAACTCTGCATATAAATAAATTATATAATGTCAATATATATGCAACCTGGAATGACTCATCATATGTGTGATGTTAATATTAGGATTTAGGACTCGTTAGTTGAAGATGTCACAGTTAATCTATTCGTTTATAGCTGGCCCATCATTCAACATTTTCTCAATGACCAGTATCTGTATATAATTGAGTCCAAAGTAAATTCATGTGCGTCTGAGATTAAGAGCCAGGAAGCGTGTCAGATCAATTCCAAATGCAACCTAACACCAAATCACCCACCACCTAATGTGCTAAAGCTCTAGAAAAATGGCCACACATGCTTGTTGTCTGTTGGTGCAATGTATTTCCTATATATGAACAGGTAAGGTGATTATTATCTGTTATCTTCCTCCCACCCTTAGCAGTGAAGCCAAGCAAACTTGTTAACCTCCCACCTAACCTACCGTCAAACATTTTAACCATGGAAATAAACTTAATTAACAAACATATGCGAATTACATATGTATTAAATATCATTTCGTTCACTCTTCAATTATTCCGATCAATTTTAGCAGGATGGATTAAGTACAGATGCCTGATGCTTGTGATTCCCACAACTAATCATATAGTTTTTGCTATTAATAATTCATATATGACATAAACTCAAGATCTACATGATTAGCATACACAACACTTTTGATAAATAGTTGAACTTATATAATAGAGAGTTCGTTTTTGAAGGATGTGCATGAAATAAGTTTTTTGCGTGATCCATCAACACTTAATGTTACCCAAGAATCTCAAAGAAATTAGTGTCATGGTTACCGATTATAAGAATATCAGATAGAAAAGATAATAATATAATATGTATAAACTATAAAGGCTACTAGCTTTTTCACATTATTATTATTTGGCTTAATTGCAACTTTGGTCCCCGACGTTTATCAATACCACGATTTTGGTCCCCCACCTAATTTAATTACATGGATGGTCCCCGATGTTGTAGGCCGTGTGCAACGTTAGTCCTACCGTTTATTTCTTAATGGAGGAGGCTTACGTGGACGTCCAATTGGAGAGAAATGAGGTATGAGGAGAGAGGGAAGCACGTGAGTATCACGTGACCCTTATCTGAACCCATTATACCCAAACCCCTGACCTCCCTAGAACGAAGAAGGTAACACGATTTAGATCCCTAGGGTTTCAGATTTGGGTATAATGGGTTCATATAAGGTTCACGTGAGTTCACGTGATACTCACGTGCTTCCCTCTCTCCTCATACCTCCTTTTTCTCTCCAACTAGACGTCCACGTAAGTCTCCTTCATTAAGAAATAAACGGTAGGACTAATATTGCACACGACCTACAACGTCGGGGACCATTCATGAACGTTAAGAGGATGAAGAGAGAGGGGGACCAAAATCGTGGCATTGGTAAACGTCGGGGACCAAAGTTGCAATTAAGCCTTATTGTTTTTCAACGCCACTACTCTACCATCATCGGTATAATAAAAAATGAGAAAATGGACAAAACATTCTTTACAATTGGTTACTTTCTACTCAAACTCCCCTAGCGGCTTCTAGTTCTACGCACCAGAACACCAGTTTGGTATTGCTAGCTACCAAACAACCCCACCACAACTAAGGTTAATTGGGGATCCATGCATATTGCATGTCAATGATGAAACCACCCTTCTCTTCTTCTTCCTCTTCTCTTCTAATGAGAACCAAACCTCGTCTCTCTCCCTCTCTCTTCATCCTCTTAACTTTCATTCTCCTCGCTGTCATCCACTATGGCCACGACTTCATCTTCATCTTCCGCCCACACAACCTTCAAGCCAATTCGGACGCTGCGCTCTTCCCCACACCCGGTGAGTTGACTCAGACCACCGTGTCAAGGTGCTTTCTTAGCTCTGTTTTTTTGTTGCTGAATTTGGTGAGTTTATCTCAGACTCAGAAACAGAGAGGAGGGAGGAGCAGCAGAAGGTGGAGGAGGATGAAAGGGAGGAGGAGGAGAAATCATCAAGAGGGCACCACTGCGACGTGTTCAGCGGAAGGTGGGTTCGGGACGAGTTGACTCGGCCACTGTACGAGGAATCGGAGTGTCCGTACATACAGCCACAGTTGACTTGTCAACAACACGGCCGGCCCGATGAGGAGTACCGGCGGTGGCGATGGCAGCCTCACGGTTGCGATCTTCCCATGTAAGTGCTTCTCTTTTCTTTTCTTTTTAATTCATAATTTTGTTTTCTACTATATGTTATATTACATTTCTTAGTTTTACTATTGTTTTTGTTCACATATGTGATTTGGGAATATCAACACTATTATCGTTATACTACAAGTGTATTTATCCTCTTCTATTTTCGATAAAGTTTTCTTTGTTCTTGTCGGCGGGTCGACCCGTCTCCGACACATACAGTCACGTGTGCGACGATGGTGCATTGTTGGATTTTAGTCTTTTATTTCATGTGTATATCCTTGCAAATATATTTCCCCATTAAGTTATGGGAATATAACAATTAATAAGAGAATTATGTAGCTCTACTTCTTAGAGCTGTTCAACTAATTATACTTACTCTAGCTCCCATGGAATGGAAGGAAAAGACATTCTGTGATAGCAAGAGTCTATTTAATTTGTAGACTCAATCTTTCACCACTATATATCAATATGCAGTTATTGGAACAATATAATGCTGATTTCCGTAGTTGTATTCAATGTTCATTATTTGGGAGATTCAACTTTGTCAAAATGTACAAGTTCAAATTTTAGGTGCCCCTCTACTCAGATTGCCTTGCATGCAGTCTATTTGAATCATAAGATAATTAATTTACCGTTTACATGGTCATTTCATTGATGTTCCTTTAGAAAAAATTTCCCAGCAAAATGCTTTAATTTGTTGTTTATATATAGTATGCTCCATCCTTTTTAATCTCAAACAAATTCCCATAAAATAACTCAGAATTAATTTCACTTGAGTAGATTAGTAATTATGAACTTTTCATAAAATACTATTAGTAACAACCTAAGAGTCTACATAATCCATCATGTAAAGATACTCGATGGTATTGCCAAAATCATCTTCATGAAAAAAGACAAAGAAACTTCTTCCTATAATCCTATTCTAATCCTGTTTTTTCTACCATAATGATAACGCTTGGTGAAAAGGAAAAGCAAAATAGAAGTAGTGTTATTTTTTTTATTTCTCATTAAAATAACCTTTTAAATTTTTGATACATCTTTATCTGTTTTTGGTTTTTTTTGAAACGATCTGCTTTTGTTAGTCAATTCTTTCTCATGTACTATTTATTTAAATTAAAGATATATATAGTAAAAAAGTAATTGTTATTTTGAAATTTATAAGTCAATTTAAATAGAAATATATATTTTAAATAGAAATATATATTTTAAATAATTACTAAAATAAAGGAAGAGAGGAAGTATAAATTAATAAATTATAGGCAAAGAGTAGGGGTCTGTTTGTTTGCAATTTTCAAAACAGTTTTTAGTTTTTTAAAAATGAAAACTTGTTTGTTAAGACCTGTTTTTTTTTTTTTAAAAAAAAGTTCTCATTTTCAGTGTTTAAAACTAAAAAACCAAAATAGCTAAAAAATGTTTTCAGTTTCAGTTTTTAGTTTTCAGATATTAGTTTTCTAAATGTTGGAAAACATGTCATTCAAACTGGTTTTTTTCTTCTAAAAACTGTTTTAAAAAATGAAAACAAACTACAATCAAACAGGCCCTAGGTGATCCTTTTTCTTGGGACCGTGGTGGCCTTAAGGCTTATTTAGTAATTTTCTCTCTTCACTTTTATGGTTTCACATTGGTGGTCGATTTTTCAATTCTTCTTCTTCCTCATGAACACTATTATTATGGTGAGACCATCACCACCGCAATGCATCTCCAATTTCCTTTATGAAAACTCTAAAAAGGTTTCACCTTTCAGAATCATCTCTCTAGCTCTTTCTTTTTCTTTGTTCACTTTCACTTCTTTCTCATGAAGTAGAGAAATGGAGCAAAAGAGAGGATATTACGAACTTGTTTGATTGTAGTTTTTGTTTTCAGTTTTTAAAACAGTTTTCAGAAACAATTTTTAAAAACAGTTTTTAGAAAAGTAAAGAGTTTAAATGACATGTTTTGCAACATTTAGAAAACTAAAAACTGAAACTGAAAATATATTTTAACTGTTTTGGTTTTTTAGTTTTAAAAACTGAAAATGAGATATGTTTTCAAAAACTGGTACCAAACAGGTTTTCAGTTTTTAAAAAATGAAAACTGTTTTGAAAACAGAAAACAAACATGCCCTACATCTTTTACTATTTTATCTCTAATTTAATCCTAATCACTCATCTAAAAAATATTCCTAGATTCTAAGATCTAACGGTGCAGAATGTTGGACCACTAGTGATAAAAAAAATCACCCCCAAATTAAAAGCACAAAATTTACACATTACAAATGAGCTGAAACACCATGAATGCTGTGGTCATATAAGTCATATCTCACGCCCAATTGAATCAGAAATGAGTAATTGCTACCAACTACCAACCCAAGCAATGATGGTGCATGACACCTGTAACTTTGTTTTGTAGGACGTTTTGTCTGTGTTTTCCCATTCTTGGGACCTTCGAATTTAGAACATGATAATGTAGTTATGAGCAGATTGAGTATGGCCAGATGCCTTTTTTTTTCTTAATAAGTTTTTTTTTGTACATACACCTTTTTTAGTTTTAGTCCTCACCGGAGCAATGAGAGATCGTCCCTAACCTTTAGGGTATTGATTAGTTTTAGTCCCTCCAACCGGCTTGGTCAATGCTGGAGCCCCGACAGTACCATGTGTATCTGCCACGTCATTTAATGCGCCCACATAGATTTATTTCTTTTTTCATTTAAATTAAAAAACACATAAATAACCTCACTAATTAATCTCTCCCTCACTAAACAAACTGCTTGAACTCAGCCACACCATCACCTTCAAATCCCTTGACCCCTTTCTGTTTCATGTGTGATGTATCAATCTTCCTCCTTTTTTCTCTCCCTATTTCCTTCTTGGTTTGGTTATGGGTGAGCAATTTTGGGTTGGGGTGCGACATTAACCGAGGCACAACCAAACAAGGTGGTGGTCTTGCGGAAAGGACGATCTTTTTCACGAAGCAGAGGGCGGTGGTCGTAGCGACGCAACCTCTGACGTCTTCGTTTCACGTCAGGGATGTTGGTCACGCGAATCCCCTTCTCCTTGCACTTGTTCAGGTCAATCTTTTCCACTCCGACACTGAAGCTCGACACGATCTCCAGCTTCAGCAGCGCCTCAATCGGCTCGACGTCGGGCCCCCGCGCTGGCGTTGCCGATGAGGACGCGGATTGAGGAGGCGTGGCTGGTGAGCAGCTAGGCCTTCTGTGGGTAGTCCCATTCGCAAAACAACTTTTAGTACTTGTCGAGCTCTTGCTCCAGGTAGGGCATTACCTAGCACATGAGGAGTACCCCAATTGATACCATTTCATGAGGAATTAGGGTTTGAATTTCGAGAGTGAGAATTGCAAAGGAGTCGATTGAGCGTTTGGTCACCGTGTGTGATCACAATTCGGGGGCAGATCGATAGAGGCTCTAAAGCTTGGAGGCAGATATGGCTCTAAGGTTATGCTTTTGGGATGGTATTGGATCTAGGTTAAATGTGAGAGGACGAGGAAGAGAGCTGGGTGAGGGAAGTGTTTCTGGATCTGGTTCAAAGAAAAAGCATTCCACTTGGATTTGGATGTGGATCTAGATCTAGTTCAAGGATGATGATGAATAATTCATTTTTTTTTTTGGATTTTTATTGTTGTTGGATGATAAAGATGATGAAACAATGATAAACATGATGGTGATTAAATTTAGTTTTCTGATTGGAGGATAAAGATGATGAAATAATGTTAAAGATGATGATGAATAAAGATGATGTTATTTACTAATTTAAATATTTGTTTCAGTTTTTTAAATAATTATTAATCTAATTATTAAAAAAATAAAAAATCCACTCGTGTTCATTAGTTGATGTGGCTATGCCACATGGGCAAAAACGGAGTCCGGTGATGACCAACTTGGTCGTAAGGATTAAAAACAATCAATACCCTAAAGGTTAGGGAAGACCTCCCACATTTACTATAGTGAGAGACTAAAACCAAAAGTGGTGTAAAGGTTAGAGACAAAATCTGAGCACAACTGAACATGGTGGTTGTCTTGCGGAAAGGACGATCCTTTTCGCGAAGCAGAGGGCGATGGCTATAGCGACGCAACCTTTGACGTCTTCGTTACACAGTTTCACGTTAGGGATGTTGGTTGCGCGAATCCCCTTCTCCTTGCATTTGTTCAGGTCAATCTAGTCCACTCCCACACTGAAGCTCGACACGATCTCTAGCTTCGGCAGCGCCTCAATCAGTTCGACCTCGGCCCCAGCGCTGGCGTTGCCGATGAGGACGTGGATGGAGGTGGCGTGGTTTGTGAGAAGCTGAGCCTTCTGCGGGTAAATCCCATTCGCAGAACAACTTGTAGCGCTTGTCGAGCTCTTGCTCCAAGTAGGGCATTACCTAGCACACGAGGAGTACCCCAATTGATACCATTTCATGAGGAATTATGGTTTAGGTTTCGAGAGTGAGAATTGCAAAGGACTTGATTGAGCGTGTGGTCACCATGTGTGATCACAGTTCAAAGGCGAGTCGATGGAGGCTCTAAATCTTGGAGGTATAGATCTGGCTCTAAGGTTATGCTTTCGGGTTGATATTGGATCTGGGTTCAAAGTGAGAGGACGAGGAAGAGAGCTGAGTGAGTGAGGGAAGTGTTTCTGGATCTGGTTCAAAGAAAAAGCATTTCACTTGGAGTTGGATTTGGATCTGGTTCAAGGATGATGATGAATAATTCATTTTTTTTTGGATTTTTATTGTTAATGGATGATATAGATGATGAAACAATGATAAAGATGATGGTGATTAAATTTAGTTTTCTAGTTGGAGGATAAAGATGATGAAATAATGTTGAAGATGATGATGTATAAAGGTGATGCTGTTTACTAATTCAAATATTAGTTTCAGTGTTTTAAATAATTACTAATCTAATTAATTAAAAAATAAAAAATCCACCCGTGTTCATTAGTTGTTGGGGCCATGCCTAATGCCTAATGGGTAAAAACGGAGCTTCGGTGTTGACCAACCTGGTCGTTGGGACTAAAACCAATCAATACCCTAAAGACGACCTCCTACATTTACTTCAGTGAGAGACTAAAACCAAAACTGGTGTAAAGGCTAGAGACAAAAACTCAATTAAGCTTTTTTTTTATATATTTTTTGTCGATATATACATTTGTTACATTGATTTAATTAATTGGTTGGGTTCTGAGAAAGTCTGAGAATCATAAAGTTTATCAAAAACAAGTGAATGCCAGATGAGGGACATTGGGGACTTTCAATTTTTTGTGTTTCTGTGAGAATGAAAGGGCCCGGGACAGAGAACAACAAAATTAATTGCTCTTATTCAACTTGCAAGAGTGTATAAAAAAAGAGTTTACTTATCATCTAAAGTTCTATACTTCACAGCTTAGACAACCCAATCTAGTGAGTGAATTGAAAGCTCAAATTAAGTAACAATAGATTAATTGAATTAAATCAAACATAACACTCCATTTTACAATGCTACAGATTCAACGCCAGTATGATGCTGGAAACGCTACGTGGGAAGAGGATGATGTTTATTGGAGACTCCCTCAACCGTGGTCAATATGTATCTTTCATATGTCTTATCCATCGACTCATTCCAGAAAATGCCAAATCTATGGAATCTTTTGGTTCACTCACTGTTTTCACAGCCAAGGTGATGTACAAGTCACAACTTCATAACTTTTGCTATATTATTATGGTATTTTACTCTCCTAAAGTGAGAGTTATTTCAGATGGTTAAGTTTTTTTTGAAAGATGGCAAAGTAAGTTCTCATAGACATTGATGGAAAAATCAATTTAAGTTGTGATTGTGATCACATATGTGCACATATATAACACATTATATGGTTCTTTAAATCTCAACCAGTCATTTCTGAATCAACAGCTATGCATGATAGCTTACTACTTTCGAATTACTTAATTAGTCCCTCATTTTAAAAAAGCCAATTGCATTTGTGTCTGTCATGTTTTTTTTCCCTCTATGTTCATCTTGTTGTATTTAATTAATTAGGAATACAATGCGACAATTGAGTTCTATTGGGCACCTTTTCTTCTTGAATCAAACTCCGATGATGCAGTGATCCATAGGGTAACTGATAGGATTGTTAGAAAAGGTTCAATAAATAAGCATGGCCGTAATTGGAAAGGAGCTGATATTGTGGTATTCAACACCTATCTTTGGTGGATTACTGGCTCCAACATGAAGATCTTGTATGTTCCTCCCACTCTATTCCTCTCTCAAATTTTAGTTTTCCCCCAATGCAATTGCAAAATAATAACTAAACAATTGATTAATTAATCTCTCATCAAATTTTCAGGCTTGGATCTTTTAATGATGAAGTAAAAGAGATTGTTGAGATGTCAACAGAGGATGCATATCGGATGGCTATGAAAAGTATGCTTAGATGGGTGGGTCGGAACATGGACCCCAACAAGACAAGAGTCTTCTTCACAAGCATGTCACCTTCTCATGCAAAGTGAGTATAATTCACACACAGCAATTTTAATAAAGAAGTTAGCTCTACTTAGTCAAAAAGTTAGGCATCCTCAGGCGAGGAATACTAATTATGATGGAGCTCCTTTCACAGCTCTGGAGGAATTCCAATAATTTTAATTAACACACTTATCTTAAGAGAAGTGCTACGATGCATGAACGAACTCCTTGAAGGCGAACCAATCTTTTCTTGGATCTAATGGTACAAATGAATTTTTTTTTTAAAATAAGGTGAGGGGATCGATAACATCTTGGAAATGGATACTCACTTATCAAACTTTTTTCATGTTGAAAATTTTGTGACTATCTGTCTCTTTATAAACATGTAAGAGTTTCACGTATAACTAATTAATACATACATATAAAGAGAGCTAGACACAATTTTGAATATGAGGAAACTTGAGAGGATCCTTTCCCATGTTGTCTCAAGGCAAGGCAGGGAAAAATCTCGTGCTCAAAGAACATATAAAGTCAATTTACATTTACTTCACCCCATAGAGACGAATGAGAGCTCAAAACTACAATTTGTCAGATATCAGACTTTTTCATGCTTCACTTGACCAACCCTTTGGTGTCGAAGTCGTCTATTTTTTGTCTAGCAATAAGTAGTAGTATCATATCTATCTTTATCATTATCTTAATTATTGGTACATTAGGATGACATATTTAATACTTGGTATAACTTAAATAACCCCTTATTTATCGAGAGGAGTGCTAGTAATAGACTATTTTAAACGCATTCTTCAACACATTTCATGTGATTGGTTTATGATTGAGTAATGGTTTTTTTTTTTTTTGGAAGTTTGGTATATGGAAGTACAAATTTAGACAATTATATAGTTCAAGCACATATTTGCAGGAGCATAGAGTGGGGAGGTGAAGTAGGAGGGAACTGCTACAATGAGACAACTCCAATTGATGATCCAACATATTGGGGCTCTGATTCTCAGAAAAGCATAATGCAAGTGATTGGAGAAGAGTTTAGGAAATCTAAAGTGCCCATAACATTTCTCAACATCACTCAACTCTCCAACTACCGCAAAGATGCACACACTTCAATCTACAAGAAGCAATGGAACCCTCTGACCCAAGAGCAATTAGCTAACCCTGCTAGCTATGCTGATTGTATCCATTGGTGTTTACCAGGACTTCAAGATACTTGGAATGAGCTTCTATTTGCCAAGTTGTTTTTTCCTTGAAAGCGTATCCAAAATTGAAGAGATCCTTGTTCTTTTGGGTCTTCTGGTGGCATGGAAACTTGTAAATGGGAAATGGGAAGGTATGACATGGGCGGATAACCCCGTTGTTTTGTTAGAAAGTGAAGAAAGAAAAAAAGAAAGAGGGCTGTACGATGAAAATAGATAACTTTGAAAAGGAGGAAGAGAACAATATACATGACAAAATTTAATAGATTTTATTTTCCAATAATTGGAGTGCCAAATCCAAAATTTTGCTACTTGTGTCATGAAAGGATGAAAATTACCAACAAGGTATTGCTCTAGTAGTAGGTAAATTCGATTTCCGTAATGATGTTGAAGTAAATCACAAGGACACAAGAAAATGAGGTTGATTTATATATGTAAAAACTTTTTATAGTTGACAACTTCATAAATCTGTTTTAAAGTTTCTTCTAGCATTGCTTCCTGTTGCAGCCAACAGACGTTGTAAACAAAATGCATAGAGATAGAAAGATAAGTATACAAAGATTTATCCTGGGTTACCCCAAACTCGAAGCTACATACAATCCTAGGTCTTTCATCAAGATTTTCACTATAACAAGTATTTGCAGTACTTCTTCTTTTACAAGTATTCTTCAGCAAAACATCTTCAAGCTAATCAAGTACTTTTTGAGACTTTCTCCCTACCAGTTTTTTTTTTTTGGATAAGCAAAATTGATATATATATAAAGAAATACTATGGGTATTTCAACCATTACAAAAGGACAATCTAGTTCTCCTTACAAGTATTCTTCGCCCCAACCTCTTCAAGCTAATCAAGTATTCTTCAAAACTTCGATCTCCCAACAAGTATTCTCTAGGACTTCTCCCAAGTATTCTACGTGCGGAACTTCACCCAAGAAGTATTGTTCCAACAAAGCCTCTTCAGGCTCCTCCAACTTTGCAATTTGGAATGGGTTATACTCGATTTCTCTCAACAGAGATGATAGTAGACAAGTGAGGTGTAACACCCTAATTTCTGGGTGTCACTTTAGTAACTCAAAAATAAAATAAAGTGGAAAAGCAGATATTTTTTTTTTCTCGTTTCGTTTAAATAAAATGACTTGTCGAAATAAAGACTCAACCCATCGCGATTAACTGCAATTAATATACAATATAAGTACAGCCCTCGCTGTAACTAAAAACATCGTCATGAGTGTCCTCAAGTGACGGAAAGTAACATCAAGTAATTGAAAGTAGTGCCCGCAGGCAATTATGTGCGACCTATAGTCAAAGTCATAAGCTTTATAAATACAGTCATCCGAGAAATTAAGTCATCTCAGAATGGCCTCCAAAAGACCTCATACGTCTGACAAACTCCCTGTGATCCTCATGGAAGAGAACCACACAAAAAGCTAATAGTCGGGGACTTACCCTGCCCCAAAATGAGAAATTACAATCAGAGCTATGACAACAACACCTCATATACTACACCCCTAACATCGACCCTCATCCGATCCTGCATGAAGTCCGGGTCCACGTCGAAGGCTCAGTAGTAGTCATTTCGCTCCGGGTCCTCCCCGAACGACGAACCATCACGAATTAGCTGTTGAACGTCTAGCAGCAGGCCGACCGCCCAAACACAACATACACACAAAGAAACAACGCGAGGGTCAACTCACAGAATATAATAGATAATACATGCAACATGTGAAGAATACAGGGGTGTGTATATATATATATATATATATATATATATATATATATAAGTTCTGTATTGCCTACCCTAAGGTATATACATAGCATGTTATTGAATCTCTAATACAATTCAATCATCAAAACACATAACGATATTTTTCAACATCAAATCATCAAAACACATAACAGTGTTCAACACATCAACAAATATAATTAGGTGCATGGCGTGCTAATGCAATGTCATGCTCAAAGGATGATCCGGATAAAATGTCACAATCTTGATGGATGGGACAAGCCAAGCATCTCGCTCCGCTAAAGCATCTCGCTTTTATGAAGCATCTCGCTCCTGTGAAGCAGCATGCTCCTGTGAAGCATCTCGCTTCAGTGAAGCATCTCGCTCCGTTGAAGTCCGATCTGAGATCGTCTTTCGGAAAACAGCACACTTCCCAAGAAATGTATGCATGAATGCAATATGGTTAGCCAAACAACGAATCTGCCTCACCAAGGTACGCGTGTCTAGCTAGAGTACATTGTCTCTACAATACCCTAAGGTAAACAAAGAAGTGCTAGTCGCACTTGGTAACTTTCCTAGTCACTTTGGCTCACCGTCTCGATGGCCAACCAAACTGCTCAACGAGCAAAAGAATGCATCTCGCACTCAGTGACTTTTCAAGTTACTTTGGCTCACAAGCTCGATGGCCAAATGGGCTGTTCGACGAACAAGGAGAATGCTGCTCGCACTAAGTGACTTTTCAATTTACTCAGGCTCATCAGCTCGATGGCCGAAAGGCTGCTCAATGAGCAAAGATGGTGCACTCACACTTGGGGACTTTCCAATCATCCCTGGCTCATCCTTTGGATGGCTAAATAACCGCTAAAGGAGCAAGAGGTTCTATCGCACTCAAGGACTTTCCTCACACTTAGATCGTCGACCTTTCTCGTTTTCCAAACTCATTTCAGATCCTAAGTCTTTCCTAGAAATTGTCATTATTATTTGAAGGTGTTCTATCTTTGGTTAATGCATTATGAATTTCATTTATGAAGTCAAGTTCCATTTCTCTTTTGTTTCAAAATTCTATAAGTCAAAATATCCCAACAAACCCAGGTAATTCCCCGAGGAGGTCTTGATCGCCTAACACGACAAAACCTTGGTCCGACCTGTTAATCATTCCCTTAAAAGTTCAGTCATTAGTATGGTCTAACCTTACGTTTCCCCACACTCCGAAATCATTTAATCATGCACTATCTCAAGTCATTACAATTCAATAGAGCATATGCAAAACATCGTAAACTCAACAAAAATAATGACATATAGCTCAGTTCAATATTCAAGCATAACAACAGTCAAATCATAAACACATATATCAACACATCCTATGATTAATCATTTAGCACATAGCATGTGAATCAATCAACAACAATCAAAACGATAAGTAAATCTCAATCGATAATGTCAGCCGAAGCCTCATAAAACGGAGACACACGTCTCAATTAGTTCACTCGGCCGAAGCCTCCAGAAAACATTTCCCGGTCAATCAACAATCAAGTGCATAAACAATAAATCAAGTCGAGTTGATCAACGCCTAAAACATTAGCTAGCAAGGTAAGTTTCCCTCACCTCAAGTTCCTCTAGAATCACGGTGTAGGTCACCCTCACAAGCTTGCTCAGTCAAGCCCAAGGTTTCCACAAACGAACCTTAGAGCAAACAAAGCAAAAATCAATCAAAATAAGTCGATACAATCGAAACAATACTAACTAACGTTAGACAAAGCTAAAGAAGCTTCAGAGTACAACATTTAGGCACAAATGGAAGGTCTTTCTCCGAATGGATGAGTTTTGACTCGATTCAAGTTTTGTACAAAAACACTTTATTCGCTAAAACGTGCATAACTCGAGCTACAGAACTCGGAATGATACGAAACCGACGCCAAAATTTCGACAATTGAAAGGGCTACGGTATAGCTCAGGTCATACATGCCCAAAAATTATTTTTGGACACGGTACCATACCAAATAAGTTTCAACCACTATCAAAATAGGGTTTCCTGAACTTTTTCTTCAATTTAATTCAATTCCTAGGTATTCTTAGGCGATATCTAGGCCAGGGAAACTCTTAGAAAAATTTAAAATTTGAAATGCGACTTAGGGGTATTTTGGTCAAGATTTTTGGCTCAGAAATTCAAAACTGGAATTTTGAAAAACAGATTTGATGGGATTGTCCCTAACGACGTTTATGACAACTAATCCTACTGGCACTATGCTCAGTCGAGAGTTTTTCACCCAAAGAACGAAGCTTTGGTCAGAAAATGGATATTTTCACAAAATTGAAGCTCTGCGACGATTCGGCGAGATTCGGCAAATAACAACTGGATAATCGTGCTCTTGGGTTAGTAGAGAAGAGGTTTTGACAGAGAAATCAAGTCATTTGGACTGTTTTACAAAAAGCTCAAAACTTTGAGCACAGAAAGACATAGAGAAAAACGACAGAATTTAGGATCAGAGGTAAGGAATAACATCAGTACCTCGAGGGCTACGCGTAGCAACGAACAGAGCGACGATCAGGCAAGAATCGACGAAAATCTTCTTCTCCATCTCCTCCTTGGTGCTTGTGGGTTTGGATGGCAATGGTGAAGAGATTTTTGAGTTTTTCTCCTATTTATAGGAGATGGAAAACGCGGGAAAATGAATATTTTGTGATTCCGATTTTTCCTGCACATTCCTCTGTGAATTCTAAGTGAGAATCTGGTGACAGAATTCCAGAACTCGAAACAGGTTTCTTGGAATTTAAACAAACGATTCACTAACGGTGTTAATCGATTTAACCCGAAAAGTTACTTTTTGCAGTTGATGTTGGAAGAGAAAACTTCCTTCTGAAGAAAGGTCGAAAACATCGAAAGAAATGGGTGTGCACGTGTGGAATCTTCGTTTGAAGCTCCGAATAGAAAAAGTCTTCATCGACAGTTTACTTTAAGGTTCCTAAGCTATCAGGGATTCAATTTCGGCAGACTTCCAAGAATTGGAATCGGTCGTTCGTACATTCCAGAGTTTCGTGTTGAAATACTTGTCATGGAAAGGAATAAGAGAAATTCTTATATTCCTCTGAATATTTTTAAATTTCGTTTCTACAGTGCTTTAAGAGCATATTAGTCATATATTAACGCTCTTGCCCTAGGCATAAGTGAATAAGACTCGCGCTATAACTTATATCGACTTTAACACTATTCTTAGTCTTTTCCTGAACTTTCTCCTTCATAAATTTATTCCATTCAGTAAACACTTGTTCAGGTTTCCTTCACGATACATCGAAACATAATCGTGGACAGGACTTTAATTAATTAATTCTATAACTAAAATTTTGGGTCTCACATGAGACACAGATACTCATGACTAAGGTGCATTTGATATGACATTTTTGCACACTAAGGATTATTTACAATTTGGATCAATAGAGCTGGATATTACAAGATTTGCTCTCTCTGAGTCCATAGAAGAATTGATTGGATTTTTTGATGTGCTCACATGCTTTTTAACTGTCTCACTTCTTCTCTTATTTTAACCTTGGATATGAATAAATATTTGTATCTTCTTTCGCAGAACAAAATGGTTGAGAATGAGACCGTTGAGGATATGTCTGTTTAGGATATGACTTTTGGGATATGAAAGTTGCATATCTTTGTATATTAGAGTCCTCTCTTCGGTTCTTGTTTCTTATGTATATTCTCAGTAGAGTATATCACTTGAGAATCGATTGCTTATTTTTAATTTCTTTTTTTCTTAGAAAGCAAAAATATATATTATTAAATCAAGGTTTAAGAACATGCCTCTCAAAGAAAAAAGCCTTACGCGGCTGATCTGTTACAGCAAAAAAGAGCAAATCACCAAAAAGGTTAAGAGAAAAGATTCCAATAGTCAAAAGAAAATAACCCAAACAACCAAGGCAAAAACTCACCCTATACACTCATAGAGCCCAAGAAGAAAGTCAAAACCAAGGCCAAACACTATAAATCACAAGCAAGATCTAACCAAAGAACCAATCACCCAAGAGAAAACATCAATTTACTAAGCATCGGTTGCTTCTTTTTCCTTTATCCTTTATGATTCTCCAATGGCTAGAAGTTCAGCTGTTTGTGGCCGTTCTGAGTACTTGAGAAATCTCACTTGGATTTTGGATGAGAGAAGAGTCTTTGTACTTTTCTTTCTCTTTCAATGAAAGCTTGGAGATGACCTTGTACTTTCTTCTAGTTCGGATGTGAGAAGAGTCTATTATATGTATCCTCATAACTCTGTACTTTATAGTTGTATGCTGTGGATTTGATAAAAGAAATTCCACCAAGTTTTGTATCAGACGAAGGCTTAGGGTCTGTTTGATTTCTGTTTTTAAAAACAGTTTTTTGTTTTATAAAATAAAAAAGGGTTAAATGTGTTCTCCGTCCCTGAACTTTGAGCGAGATCTGATTTCCATCCCTCGCCGGAAAATCTTCCTAGCCCCATCCTCAAACTCAATTGTTTGTACGGAAACCGTCCTTGCCGCCGATATACCTCCGGTAGCCGTGCACAACCGTCCTATGTGGCCATGCCACGTCATTTAAATAAATTACGTGTCATTTAAATAAAAAAATTAAATTAACATAATTAAATTTTAATTTACCACCCCAAAATCTTTCTAATTAAAACTCTAATCCTAAAATTAAAACTAACCAAAAAATAGAAATGTTCATCTTCTTCATTAGCTTGACTAAAAACCCCAGAAAGAAAAAAAACGTCATCTCCCAAACATCTTCATCTTCATTCCATCATCTTCATCTTTTTCAAGAAGCAGAAAGAGCAAATCAATATTCTTCAAACCAAAGAAAATCAATCTAAGAAGAAATCAATGAATTTGCTCTATATACAATATAATAAATTGAACAAACCCATCCTCCCTCTACCTCTCCACCTCTCTGTCTTCTCTTCCCTATCCTTTCAAAGGCCATAACCTTACAGATACAAGAAGCAGAGACCCGCCACCACCAACAACTCCATCATTTTGCCCACCACTCGGCGACCCAAGAGAGAGGGAAATCGTGGGGGAAGAAAGGAAGAAAGATCAGAGATCTAAGAGAGAGACAAGTGCAGATCAATCCTCTACCGTTCACCCTCCGTTCATCATCTCTTCTTCTTCTTCTTCAGGCATGTCTTCTTCTTCATCACCCATATTCCAGATCTACGAAATCCATCACCCAGAACCCCTAAGAACCCAAATCTGCTAGCTTGAGATGGTTCTGAAGAAAGAAGTTGGTCATTTGCCTCTCTTTTGTGTTGATCTGGTCTCCAAAGTGGCGATGGGTATGGTGGGTGGGGGTTCGGGTTCTGGGTTATGGTGGATGGGGGTTATGGGTTTCGGGGGTGGTGGGGGTTGCGATGGGTGTGGGTAGAGATTCTCGGTTCATAAGGTTATGGTGGATGAGGATTGTGGGGGTTTCAAATTCTGTTTGGACCCAGTAAAACTACAATCTTTGGCTGGGTTGGGTGAAGATTGAAGAAAACAGCGGAAGACGATTACAGAAATGAAGAGTAATGAAGAAACAATTTTGTGTGAAGAATATGGGGGATCTGTGACCTAGTAAAGCTACGATTTTTACAAGTTTTTCTTACTTTTATCTTTTCCTCTTTCACTGATTCTGGGTTTGAGTTTGAAGAAGTTGAAGATGTCATAAAGTTTCTGAGTTTGAGTTTGAAGAAGATGATGATGTCATGATTTTTCTTTAAATCAGTTATGAAGATCTGGGCTGCAATAGGGTCTCAAACTTATGGTGGTGCTCTGAATGTGTCCGCTAACATCTGGTGCATTCCGTTCTCCACGAATCTCAGCCTGTGTTCCTCCTGCCACAGTGGGGTGCTTGAACCGTTTCTGCCAATGCTGGGATCCTGTGTCTTTTGTTTTCATTGGTTTTCCTTTTGTAATTTTGCTCTTTTGTTTGTTGTTAGTTTCATTCCAAGTTTATATTTCCTCGTCATTTACTGTTTCTATCTTTTCCTAGTTGTATGACTTTACTGGGTATTTAAATCCCAACTCTATCAATATAGTATATCCTATTTTACTCTAAAAAATGAAGATCTGGGTTTTAAATTTTGAGATGTTATATGATTTTAGAATTGTGTTATTTTAAGATTTCAGTAAAGATGAAAGATGAAGATGAAGAATTTTTATGATTTTTGTAATTAATAATTTTTATGAGGAAGATCATCATGATCTGATTTATTAGGAGAAAAAGTTAGGTTAGTGTTAGTTTTAATTTTAGGGTTAGAGTTTTAATTAGAAAAATTTTGGGGGTGGTAAATTAAAATTTAATTATGTTAATTTAATTTTTTTTATTTAAATGACGTGGCATGGCCACGTGCACGGCTGCCGGAGGTATATCGGCGGCAAGGGCAGTTTCCGTACAAACAATTGAGTTTGAGGCTAGGAAGATTTTCCGACGAGGGACGGAAATCAGATCTCGCTTAAAGTTCAGGGACGGAGAACACATTTAACCGAATAAAAAAACAAAAAAACTTGTTTGAAAAAAAAATTGTTTTTGTTTTTTAATTTTGGAAACAATTGAAACAAGAACAACAATGTGTTCTCTTTTCTCTCATTAATGGCATGAATGTAATTACACCTTGGAGGTTTATTAGTTTTATTAACGGGAGAGGAAGGGGTTGATCTAATGGAAATTATTAAGGATGCCGGCGGTGAATGGAAGAATATCTTCACGGAGGTTTATCCCTGGAATCAATCAGTTTCTCCCAAATACAGGATACCTTGGGTCAGATGCGAAGGTCTTCCGCTGCAGTTCTGGAATAAGGAGAATTTTGATAAGTTGGTTTCACAAGTGGGTTCTGTCTTTGATACTGATGAGGAAACTCTGTCTTTCTCTAGACTTAGTTTTGCTAGATTCTGGGTGAAGACTATGTAGTTGGACCCTATAGTGTTGAGCTTAAAAATACGGCTTGAAGAAATAGAGATTGGTATCAGATTAATCGAGGAGATTGGGAATTATGAAATGAAGAGATGTGGCGACTGTAAATGTGGGGAGGATTCAGATCCGGAATCCTCGTCTTGGTCCCAATCTGAGGAAGGGGATGGGTGGTCGGAAGTGGGCGAAAAGGAGGAGGTGGATCTCAAAAAGTTGGTTGAAAAAACTCTGACTATGGTCCTTCCAGACGAAGAGGTGCAGCCGGTCAGCCGTCATTTGGGGAGAAGTGTGCAGCGGACCTTCCAAGAATGCAGGAACTCGAGGAGGGAGAATTTAATCCAAATGATGAGGGGAAGAGTATTTTGGCTGGCGGTGGGGCCAATATTGATGAAGAGGTGAATTACGTGGGAATTTTAATAAAAGCAGGTGATTTTAAAAATGTGGATGACAACTCTGTATCCCATCAGGTAATGGTGGGGTCTATTGATTGTTCAAATAATAGTGGGCTTGGTTTAGTTGAAACCCAGCAAGTTTTTTTGAAGAAAGTGGATGGCCCAACAGAGCATGAGGTTGTAGTTCACCAACAAAGCCTTTTAGTTCACCAACAAAGCCTTTTGTTAGAGGACAGAAACAATAAAGGGCTGGACCCATCATCCTCTGATCTCGTTCTGGAAGGGGGGAAGGATAATGTTAATTTAGCTTCCTCAGATGTTGGCAAAATTGAGGATAACGCAGAAAAATTACCTCCACCTGCTAAAGTGATAGGGAGTGGATTCGCTAATCTCAGCACATGCAATCCTTTTGAACCTCTATTTCGAAGGGAAGGTAGTAGCTCGTCGGTGGCTCCCATTCAGTCATGTTCTGATTTGAGGATGAGGGGATTAAGTTGTCCAGCGAGGAGAAAACTGGTTCTTGCAGAGGTATTCTCTTCAGGTTCTTCCCTCTCGGATTCTTGCATAGTCAATTGCAATAAGAATTTCTGGATCCGAAATGTTGAAGGGGAGGCCAAAGATCTGTGGGATCTCGGTAAATTGCTGGGTGTTAGCTTCAGTGGTGAGGATAGAAACATGATTGATAGGATGATTTCTTTGGAAAAGAGAGATAGATTGGGTGATTCTGAAGTGGACAAGAAAGAAAAGGAAGGCGAAACTAGTTGTTCTCAATGATAGTGCTAAGTCTAAACTCGAGGGGGATGGGTAGCACCATTAAACATAAAGTGGTGCGGGAGCTGGACATAATGTGCATTCAGGAAACAAAATTGGAAGATATCGATACTCAAAGATGTCGATCAATTTGGGGTGACGTTGGTTTTAGCTGGGAATTTTGCCCTGCCATTAACAGAGGTGGTGGACTTATGACCATTTGGAAAGAAGATCTATTTCAGTTGGTGAACTGTGTACGTGACCAGAATTTTATTTATATCCATGCTAAATTGCGTGGAACGGATCTGGATATTGTTTTAGTGAATATATACGCACCTTGTGACAGATTGGAAAAATGCAGGGTGTGGTCTTCCTTCTTAAATCTGAGGAACAGTCAAAATTGTGAATGCTGGTGTATCATGGGTGATTTCAACGCTGTGAGATGCCCTGAGGAGAGGAAAGGAACAAGAGGGTCATCTCAGCATCATAGATTAGAATCTGATGATTTTAACAGCTTTATAGATGACATGGAGCTTCTGGAAGTCCCACGAATTGGCAGAAAATTCACTTGGATACGCCCAAACGGTCAGCAAATGAGTAGACTTGACAGGGTGCTGGTGAGTCAAGGTTGGTTAGAAGAATGGCCTGGGAGTGTTCAAGAAGTGTTAAATAGAGATGTATCGGATCATTGCCCGATACTGCTCAGACAATCAGTCCTGAATTGGGGACCTCGACCTTTCAGAATGATTAATGTCTGGTTGGAGGATCAAAATTTCAAAAAATTAGTGGAGGAGACTTGGGTTCAAACTCGAATTCAAGGCTGGGGAGCTTTCGTGATCAAGGAGAAATTTAAGGTTTTGAAGGACAGGATTAAGAGGTGGAATGTGGAGGAATTCGGGGACTTGAATCAGAAAAAGAAGGAGGTGGTGACTAAACTTAATGAGATTGAAAAGAAGGGGGAGGAGGCTCCTTTACAAGCAGCTGATCTAGTTCAGAGAAAGGAATATGGTGCTGATTTTTGGAAGATATCGAAACAGATTGAAGCTCTAGCAAGGCAGAAATCACGAATTAATTGGATTAGAGAAGGAGATGCAAACTCCAAGTTCTTTCATCTCATGATGAACTTCAGGCATAAGGTTAACTCATTTTCCGGTCTCAATATAAATGGAGTTTGGAGCGAGGATCCAGTTTTAGTGAAACAAGGGGTTGCAGATTTTTTTAAACGGAAATTCAGTGAAAATCATTGGGGCTCCCCCAAACTAGATGGGGTCCCATTCAATATGTTGACCCATACCCAATCCCGCGAGATGGATGAGGTGTTTTCTCTAGCTGAGATCGAAGAAGCTGTTAAGGGGTGTGGGGGGGAGAAAAGCCCAGGTCCCGATGGAGTAAATTTTAAATTTATCAAACAGTTCTGGTCAGTTTTGAGAGATGATTTCAAGCGCGCGGTGGATGAATTTTATGCCAATGGTGTTTGGCCTCGTGGTATCAATGCTTCTTTCATATCTTTAATTCCTAAAGTTGACTCCCCTCAAGGTCTCGGAGATTTTAGGCCAATTTCATTGGTGAATTGTCTGTACAAGGTGGTTGCTAAAGTTCTTGCTAATAGGTTGAGGAGGGTCTTGCCAACATTAATAGATGAATGTCAGTTCGCGTTTGTAAGGGGCAGAAATATGCTTGATAGTGTACTCATTGCTAACGAGGTGGTTCATGAAGTGAAAAGAAGTAAGAAAGCAGTGTTTGTTTTGAAAGTGGATTATGAAAAAGCGTATGATTCGGTAAAGTGGGATTTTTTGCTTTATATGATGCGTAGGATGAATTTCAGTGCAAGGTGGATTGGGTGGGTTAAGAGTTGCTTGGAATCCTCTTCGGTTTCGGTGTTGGTGAACGGGAGTCCTTCAGTGGAATTTAGAATGGAAAAAGGAGTTCGTCAAGGGGATCCGCTAGCTCCATTTTTATTCACCATTATTGGAGAGGGTTTGAACGGGCTGATGAAACAAGCGGTTCGCTTGGGGAAAATTTCTGGGTTCAAATTCAGACCCGATTCAGGGCCTACTGTCTCACTTTTACAATTCGCGGACGACACGCTATTTATTGGAGAGGCTTCTCTTCAAAATGCTTTTACTGTTAAGAGCATCTTGCGTTGCTTTGAATTAGTGGCAGGCCTAAAAGTGAATTTCCATAAAAGCAAGGTGGCAGGGGTTAGCGTGGATGGTCGGATTTTACAGAGCATTGCTGCATTGCTGAATTGTAATCAAATGTCTCTCCCCTTCGTTTATCTCGGTCTCCTAGTGGGGGGAAATCCGAGCAGATTATCATTTTGGGATCCAGTTATTCTTAAGCTGCAGAAAAGATTGTCTAAATGGAAGCAAAAATGGCTCTCTTTTGGTGGTAGAGTTTGCCTAATTAGGTCTGTGCTTTCTTCAATTCCGTTATATTTTTTATCATTCTTCAAAATGCCGGTAGGAGTTATTAGTAAATGCAATAGTATTTTAAGGAGGTTTTTGTGGGGTGGTGCGGATGGGTGTCAGAAAATCTCTTGGGTAAAGTGGTCAGATATTTGCAAACCAAAGAGGGAAGGCGGTTTGGGGATTAAAGATTGGAAGGTATTCAACTGGGCGCTTCTTGCTAAATGGAGGTGGAGAATGCTGAGCGACAAAGGCAGCCTCTGGTGCAGAGTATTGGACACTAAGTATTCAGGTTCTGTAAAAAGAAGCGACTCAAGGTGGTGGAGGGATATTAATTCAGTTTGTTTCGGCTCTGGTCAGGGAAACTGGTTTAACGAGGCTATCTGTCGCAGAGTAGGTGATGGTAGTGAGGTGAGGTTCTGGTTTGATGATTGGACAGGGGGCGGAAGCCTTAAAGAGAAGTTCCCAAGGCTTTTTAATCTCTCTTCTCAACAAAATGACACTGTCAGTTGTATGGGGGAATGGCATGAGGGTTCATGGGAATGGAAGCTGTGTTGGAACAGAAATTTGTTAGAGAGGGAGCAGGTCAGATTAATTGAACTCCAAAGATGTTTTGCTGCTTTTCACCAAAGGTGGGGGTTCCAGACAGATGGATATGGATTAAGGAGGGTTCTGGTACTTTTTCGGTATCTTCTGCTTATGAATTTCTGTCTGGCTTCTCAGTTGGATCCTACGAAGGCATATTCAAGTTACTATGGGCCTCCAAGGCCCCGTCAAATTCAATAGCTTTAGCCTGGAAAGTGTTGCTCAACAAGATTCAAACAAAAGACGTACTGAGAAAAAGGAATGCGCTTCCAGCTACTGTTGATGTTTCTTGCGCTGTGTGCTTAAATGCAGAGGAATCAATCGCTCATCTATTTTTCAGTTGCCCGTCGAGCTGGTATGTTTGGAGTGGAATTTTACGATGGATTGGCTCAATTGGGGTGCTGCCATGTGATGGAAAATTTCATTTTATTCAGTTTTTGAACAATTGTTCGGGGAATAAATCGTGGAAGAGAGTTCTTTCTCTGATCTGGATAGCTACGGTTGGAGTGATTTGGAACACTCGTAATGGTATAATATTTAATGAAGAGGAGGTCGATTGGAATAGGCTTCTTGATTTAATCCAATACAAGGTGTGGTTATGGATAAAAGCAAAGGATGTCAATTTCAGCTATTCCTTGATCGAATGGATTTCAAATCCTATTTCTTGTGCTAATGTCTTGTAAGCTGGTCAGTCTGTTGTGTGGGGCTATGTCTACATGTTTTGCTCCTTCTTAGAGTATTCACGATTTGTTGTGGGACTGTTGGTAATTTGGATTTTGCTGCTAAATTATGGTTGATCACTTCTGGTATCATGGACTTGGGAATCAGAATTTCTAATTCAGAAAATTGGATTAGGTCCCTCAATATAAAAAAAAAAATTATTTTCGTCCCTCATTTAATGCGTGGCAGTGCCACAAAAGTATGCCAGTGACACATAAGCACATTGACCGGAGGCAGATCAGAGGCAAGGATGGATTCCACATATTTCTTGTAGTTTGAGGATAATTTTCCGGCGAAGGACGGTTTTTAAATCTCGCTCAAAGTTCAGGGACAGTTATATGAATTAACCCTAAAAATAATTTAACATACAAACAAACAAGTTTTCAGTTTTCTTTTCTATAACATGTTTTTAGAACAAATTCATCAAACAAGTTTTATTGTTTATTCGATTCTAAAATTGGTTTTGAAATCATATTACCAAACAAGTTTTTTTCATTTTTTATTCTTAAAAATGGTTCTCAAAACTTATTTTACAAAACATTTTTGGAAACAAGAAAATTGAAAACACTATTAAACATGCCCTTAATCTTTGAAGTGTTAGACAGAATGAGCTTTGTAACTTAACTTCAAGATCTTTCTGACTAAAGAAGATTCTTGCTTTGCTTATCATGTTTTCCCATCTTGAGATTGTAAATGATGCAGGGATTTGATGATGAACTAGAATAGCTCAAAGATTTTATTTATTTATTTAAGTGCAAAGCTCAAGATTAACTTGAGGCAGTGTGGCTCCTTTGCCTTTAGATAACTCTTTGAATCTTTTGCTTTGATACACGTCATTCTTTGAGATCTTTGTTCTTGGTACTACAATAGTTCTAAAGTGTTAGATGAAACAAGTCTTTTACGATCTTCTAGGTCAGTTGAATCTTTTGGTGTTGATATTCTTTTTTTCTTTTCGAAAATGAAATATAATATAATATATATAAAGTGTTGAGAAACAACCCTCTCAACATGGGGGGTCCAGATCCACTCCAGTGAATTTCTCTCATGTTTTCTCCATTGGACATTTGTGGCGGTTTCGAACCGCCACAAAATGTTGCCAGCTGCCACAAAATGCTGCTGCAAAAAATTGACAGAATTTGTGGCAGCTGGCAACGTTTTGTGGTGGTTTTGTGGCGGTTCAAAACCGCCACAAATGTCCACTAGAGAAAACATGAGAGAAATACACTGGAGAGGATCTCATCCCCTCAACATAGATACAATAACCTAGCCAACTGTAAGATCAAGATTTGGTCATGTGGTACAACTCTATGTTTTGATGATAACAAGTATTTATTTGTGGATGAACAATTATGGTACTCTAACGTTTGTCTTGAGTGTTTTGACAAACAGGTTCTGATTTTGATACCAGAAGATATATTCATCAGAAGATCTGAAGATTAGAAGATCTAAGGATCAGAAGATCTGAGGATCAGAAGTTCTGAGGATCAGAAGATCTGAGGATCAGAAGTTCTGAAGATCAGAAGATCTGAGGATCAGAAGATCTTAGGATCAGAAGCTCTGAAGGTCCAGAGGCTCTGAAGGTCCAGAAGCTCTGAAGGTCCAGAAGCTCTGAAGGACCAGAAGCTCTGAAGGTCTACAAGCTCTGAAGGTCCAGAAGCTCTGAAGGTCCAGAAGCATAAGTTACGAAGGTCAGAGGATCCAAACTTCCCTCTAACTCTGATCACCAAGCTTCACAAGTTCCAACATGAAGCGTCGTCAGATCAGAAGTCAATGGTTAAAGGCAAATGTCTCTATTAAGTAGTACAAGAGCAGTGTACTATTATGACAAGCCAACCTACCAAGGTTCAGCCACAGCAGGTTCTGGAAGTTCCAGAAATGCCCTCCAACGGTCACATTCTCTCAACAGAAATATCCTTTGCACCTTGGACTATTTAAGGCTGAAGAAAAGAAGAAAGATAAGAGAGAGAAACCAAGAGCTGCAATACAAGAAAAGATTCAAGCCTCCACTTTCTTCATCTGTTCTTATTTAGTTTACACTTATCTTATTCATAAGCAAACCTTTGTAAACACCAACCTCAAACTGTTGTTTGATTTTTCTTAAGGGACCAGGTAGGTAAGTATCCTTAAGAAGACTAGGATCTGTGTATCTTAGTGGTGATTCCTTAAGGGACCAGTTAGGTCAGTATCCTTGAGAAGACTAAGAGAGTGAATCTTAGTGTTTACTAGTTCATTGTATTGTTAGTCACTGAGCAGGTTGCTAGTGCAGTTGTAACAAACTCTGAATAGTGGATTGCCTTCATTCTAAGAAGGAAGAAATCACCTTAACAGGTGGACTGGATTAGCTTGAGGGATTTATCAAGTGAACCAGGATAAAATACTTGTGTGCTTCTCTCTTCTCTCTATCTTTATCCGCAACACCATCTATCTCAGATAAACCGAAAAGATT
This sequence comes from Lotus japonicus, assembly GCF_012489685.1. NCBI lineage: Eukaryota > Viridiplantae > Streptophyta > Magnoliopsida > Fabales > Fabaceae > Lotus > Lotus japonicus. The sequence goes on from NC_080046.1 coordinate 15,234,831, forward strand.
TACTTTAAATCTTAAGGGAAAAGTTTTTATATTCAAAACTCTATTCAACCCCCCCCCCCCTTCTAGTCGTTTTTCACACCTTCACCAACCACTACAGTAGAAAACTCCCCAGAACCTCGATAAAACCACACGCATACATGTGTGCTTAAAACCCCACGTGTTTACCCACTAGTAAAGTTTCCAAAAAAGTCAAAAAGCAGCGATAAGATCAACCGACAAGGGATCAAATTAAGTCGTTCGACACCTGAGAAATGGAAACCAAATCGGCCGAGCAAACTAAAACCCTACCAACAATAACCTACCAAAGCCATAGAGCTGGAAACAAACTTAGACAAGAAACAAAAACAAAACATAAAACGGAAAGGAACCAGAAACTTTTGGCCACGCCACCGAAAACACCCCACCAACTCCACTTCAGCTATGCCAACGCACAAAGAACCATGAAGAAAACACAGCCAGAGCTCTCCCCATAACATAGTGTCACAGGAAGCAGGCCGATCGAAACACTAGTGCAGAAATAGGCATCCTGATTCTTCATGACTATACCCTCACTGAAACATCCCGTATTATTTATTTATTTTTTAAAAAAAAAGGAGAAAAGAATAAAGGGAGCAAGAAATACAAAAAAAAATACATATACATACATATATATGATAAAACAAAACGAAACTTATAATAATAATAATAGTTAAAAAGAAAGATTCACTAAACCTACTTATCCAAAAACCCACGATGCAGTACCCACCCCCAATTGTTTCAAAACCGTAGGCCATCTCTCATTCTCTCACAGAAAAAAAAACTTCTTCCTCCTGCGCGCACAACATCTTATGATTTTCCTTTCCTTCAATTCCTTTTCCCACTTAAAATAAAATACCACACAATATCCCCATCATCAAATACACGTCGGTGAAGATAAATTATCTTGCAAAGGGAAAAGCTTTTGGCATAATCTTGGGAGTTAGGGTTTGTGCTCTGAGGAAGGAGAAGAGTACACACTCTTTCAGAATTGCTTAATTGGTTTATTGAGGCATTCCTATAACCCATAAATTTAGAGAATGATATTGAAATGTATAAGTAGAATCATTTTAGGGCTTTGGGTACATAGTTGAGAATTTCATAGTTGCTCACGGGTAGTATGACATAAGATAATTGTTGCTAAAGGGTTGAAATTCATTTTTGGTGTTCAGGCTTACCGGCAAGTCGTTCGTTCGTTTGTCTTGGAGTTGTTGGAAGCAGTTCACTCGATTCGTCGTAGTTGTGAGTGGTTTTCAACTACTATGACATATTCTTCACGTTCCTATAACTTATTTAATTACTTTATCATATTGCATATTATCTAAATTAGGGAAACATGTTTATATGCTTGACTATCATTCTTGAACTTCTTTGAAAGTTAATTTTATGAAGTTGATTTTGAGCATATTTTATGAACTGATATGAGAAAAGAATTACATTGGTTTAATTTTGAAATTATGTGAAATTGAGATTGTGAACTTGAAAAGCTTTGATAAGCATTGAAAAAAGTCGATGTTGAGAATGTTATTTTGAAAAGCTTTGATGAGCATTGGAAAGATGATTTTGAGACTATTGACGAGACTTGAATTGATTTGAGAAAATGGTTTTGGGGATCCTTGATAGAACCCCGCAGCCGTTAGCAGAGGTAACGACCTAGTTGCACCTAGCTAGTTTTATTATGGGAGGAGAGGGCTATCTGTTAGATGGAGCCGCCAGTGCATAGAGAGAGCTATCAATGAGATGAAGCTTCCCTCTTGATATGATACGATACAACATGTGATATGAGAGAGGATATGTCTATCCATTAGATGGAGCCGCCCCTATTGGAGAGGTCATCCCTTAGGAGGAGAGGACTATCAACGAGATGGAGCCGCCTCACGGTTCTACATGTGTGACTCTGTTAAATTATATTTATGATTTTGAAATGCTTTCATATGATTGACATGATTTTTATTCAGTTTCATTGAAAAGGTTATTTATAAATTTGGCAGTTTCATGCTCTCTTAATTGAAATGGTTCTTATAAATTTTATTAATATTATATATATTAACCACATTGAACTGACAGTGAAAAACTCGTGCATCATATGTTTCCCCTTTCCTGTTCATGGTGGTTGTTAAATCCTCACTAAGTCTTTGTGACGTACCCCTTTATTATTTTATCCACATATTCTCCAGCAGCTGAGTAGCAAGCTGTTCCTGGATTCAGATTGTCACTTGTCTTGTTGGTAGGCCTCCATTGGCTGGTGGCCTCATTGCTATTTTATTTCTTTTGATTCTGGTTATTTGCAGCTATAGGGAGTCATAGGTGAATTTAGTTTGGGGTTGACGTTATCGTTTTATTTTTAAAATTTGACGCTGAGCGTTGAATTCTGGTTTTTTTACCTTTTCTTGAAATTTTGGATTTGGAGAACATTATTTAGCAGGTTTTGTTATTTTGAGATTATTGAAAATACAGATGAGTCTTTGTCGTTTTTTTATAAATTTATGCGGACTTATTTATCATGGAGAATTGGTTATAAAATGGGTTATGTGGAAACGGCTTGCCGGACTTAGGGTGATAGTCCGTGCGCCGGTTGCGACTAGGGAATTTGGGTCGTGACATTCACTTTTTGGTAGATGATCTATAATTGAAGTTTCATATGAGGACCCATCCTCTGGAAAAACAAGATAGCCCATTCCCTTGTACAAGACAAGAGACCACCGATCTAGATGTCCAAGAACCACAACCGATCTGCAGAATCAGCGTTCCACTACCAAATGCCCCTTGCAGATGTGGAATGAATGCAGCTAAAGCAAGAGCATCAAAACGTCAATGTCTTTTGACATTGTCTCTGCAGGGAGCAAAGCCACCACCCCTATAGAGACCACAACCCAGAGTCCTTGCAATCTGCTTCAGGACTTCAACGTACGGAAAGGTCAGCACTAGGCACTTCTTGCGAAACCTTTAACCATGCCCTGGCCACAACACCACCCAGCAACACCTTGCGAAACAAAGTTGGAAAAAGCATCAGAACTGCTGCCGACACCAAGTTGCAAAAAGGCGGAGGGAAAAGAAACAGCAATCAGCACTCTGAAAGGCACCAAAACTCGAGCGAAATCCATAACCACGGGGCAAGAGGTCTCAGATCTAGAGCACCAAGAAGGGCAGAAGCGTCGAGCGGGAGATGAAAACACCATGCAACAGATAGAAGAAGGCAGAGGCTCGGCGATTTGAAACGCAAGGAGCAGAAAACAAACGATGGTCGTTGACGGAGGACCCGTAAGCAAACTGGCAGAAGGTGGAGCAAAACGCCGTCGCGAGAACAGGGCATGAAAACGGAAGAAGGATCACAAAATAGGCGACAAAACAGAACCTAAAAACTATAACCAAAACTAGAGAAGGAGAAAAATGCCACGGGAAGAAGAAAGCACTGTGGGAGGCGCCACCTCCATGAAGGAGGAGAGGCGGCGCCGCCGCTGATGGGTGTGTAAGGTAAACCTTAGTAGAGGAAAGAAATCTAGGAGGAGGTGTTGATATTCTTTGAAGCTTGATGAGACTATAAAAGTCTTTCGCACCCTTGTAGATGACACAACTTGTGTTGATAATGTCTTCAGGATTGTATTAGTCAATCTATATATCTAGATTTGATAACTCACTAGGCTTTGGGCTATATAAGTACTTAAAACATGTGAGGATTTGAACGTTTGAAGTTAATATTGAAGTTAATAATCTTCCCTCAAGGTCATGTATAGATATTTTGGGGCCTAATAAAGTGACTTTATTTTGACAATATTTTTTTTAAAAACTATTTTGATAAGAATCTTAAAGAGACTTAATATATCATATAAATTATAATATTTTTACATTAATCTTCTAGCTTTTTAAGCTACGAAATTATTTATTAGAGATTTATTTATAAGTGGCTGTTCTATCATGTTTTCACCAATTAAACTTGCTTCTACATCATTTTTATTTATAATAGTCCACGGTGAGATTCAATTAGTATTTCAACTTTTATTTTTTTCTTCATTTTTTCAAAACCATATTCGTACTTTCCATTTTACATTTTCTCTTACAAAGAATAAAATATAAAAATAATAACAAAGAAATATAAATAAATAAAAATGAAAAAATAAATAAAAAATGATAGAACAATAGAACTGAAATGCAAAAAGTGAAAAATGTTGCAAGACTTTGATATCAAGTATCTCTTTTGATAATTCACTTCAAGTATAAAAATATTTTTTTTATAGAAAAAATAATAAGTTAAGAGAAAAGAAAACTTGTACATTACTATAAATATATAAGTCATAAAAAAAACTAATGATTATGAATAAAAAAAATTGTTTTTTAAAAATTTTATTTGTTAGTTGTTTGAAAAATGTATATTTGTTTATTTTAAGCAACAGAAAATGTAAATTTGTTAATAAGTACTCTACTATTAATAAACGTCAAAATTGCATTTCTTAGTTTTCACATTGTATTGCCCACATTACAATTAATTGTTGGATATTTTATGAATTAACATTAATCATTTAATTATTATGTGTAGTCCTTGAATTTTTAATATATCAATTATTGGAAATTAATATTAATTATAACGTTTAACTACTTGATGAAATATTACTATTAGGCTTTTCAGATGAGTAACTCGTGATGGAGTGAGTTATTTATTTAAACACAGTGAGAGGTCCCTGCTCCCATTTGATAGGTTATAAACTTGGCTCACCGTTAGGCAGTTAACCAAAATCTACTCTACACACTTATCAAAACAGAGAGCAGTTTTCTTACTCGTATTAAAATTCGTTCAGGAACATGGACTCATTCTCTTACACTAGGTACGCGCGCAAATATTGTAATTTAGTTATATGTGCATAGATTATCGAACATGCTATGGTTTTGTATCTACATCTTTAATATATGCTATTCTTATAAATTTCCAGCATTAATATGACATGAAATTTCATTTCTCCATTGCCTCTCTTAAGCTCAATATTATATCTATATAAGTACTAATTTTTCTTTTATGCTAAGACAATTGTCTACCTTGCCTTACTTAATATATGGGCCCTGCTATCCTTATGGAGCCCCAAATTAAGAGCTAATTTAACTCTTTGTCAGAAAAAAAATATTGTGAGTTAAGATCTCAATAAGTTTGAATATGGTCAGACTATGTTTAAAAAAAAATATGGTTAGACTAATTAAAAATCAAACATAGTACTAGACAAAAAGTCAAAAAGTGAATATAATTAAATATAAATTTCAATCTAGTGATCATATATAAAGTATAAATATCTAATCCAATATCCTCTCGATCCGATGACTCTTCAACTTTAACAAACAAATTTAATTGTCAAAAAGAAAGATAAGGGTGAATATGCGCGAATCAACAATGATATGTTCACACCTGATTTTTTATATATTTAATTTATATATATTTTTATTTCTATCTCTCTTATATTATCATTTATTTCATCTTATATTTTCTTTCTTTTACTTTTATTTTATTTTTATCCCTCTCATTCTTTCACTTCTTTCTACCCGAAAAGCAATGTGAAGGCAACAATATTATTCATGCGTGAATCTTTGTTATCGATAAGTAAATGAAATAGTTCAATAATGGAAAGCATCGATTAATTTGACAAAGTCTCGTGCATTAGAAAGGGTAAATTACTCATTCAAAACTATTCATCTAGAAGTAAAGCATAAGAAACATGGCCATTGATGATATTTAAGCTAGCTACTTGCAAGCCAACTTGGTACCCTTTCCATCCTTTCCCAATTCCAACCGACTAATCAAACTTCTATAATGTTATATTAACGACAATGGACACGTAAGTAGAAAGAGATAATATATAACCTACATGCGGCAAACAACAAATTGGCCATTGTTTACCCAACAAGTTGAGTTCATCCAAGACAAGTTGCAGTTTAGAGGGTGGTTCTTTCTGTTAGAGAATTAACCAATTCGCAGAAAACAGTAACAGTAAAGTGAGAGAGAGAATGAGTTAACGGGGACCAAAAACTTTATTTTCACAAATGCACTAAATGCATATCAGCATATTACACAACTAAATAACTTCCCTATTTATAGTCATTTAGTCAACACATTAAAAGCCCAATTAATCCAATGATTAATTGACTAACCCTAAACCCTTTATTATTTACATTACTCTCAACACTTTCGCCATAGAATATGGCTTTAAAATGACGTCCTAATCCATAAATGTAATTATTATTATTATTATTATTATTATTATTATTATTATTATTATTATACGTGCATGTCCATTAGAAAATTCAACTTCCTTTTAAAAAATAAGGGAAGTTCTTTCTCACATGAGCAAAAACGGATTGAAACGTAACGTCAGTTATAATTTTTTTTTATATATAATCATAATAAATTGAATGTCCGTTTCAACTGCTTCTAGTCGTTAGATTAAAATAAGTAAAATTCCTTACTCAATTTACGATGGTTATAACCTTGTTAGTTAGAAAAATCGACACAAAACAATATTGATTTAGTGTCGCCTGCACAAACCGCCGCGCTAGTCCACTTTCACAGGCAAAATTACTCTTGTAGTTAGCATATTGTCATATCCAGTGGCGGAGCGAGAAATTTAAAACTAGGGACCAGGATCAAAGAACATAACATGCCTAATAGTGTCTTAGACCTCACATACATATGCATCACATGTAAATAAAAGAATTTGAAAAACTTGGTGGTCATGGCAGCACCATCAATCATCATGTTCATAGTGTATCAGCATAAGGAAAGGTTTTAGAACATGCATTTTATGCTGGTTTAGAATGATGCAGGTTTTGATTCCATTGTTTTACTTTGTCTCACTTTCTATGAAGTTTAGTGTTTTCTTTTAGATTTTATTCTGTTTGTAATTATGGCTTGAGGCACCTCTTATGCTGCTCATTAATTTATTTTGTTTTAGTATTGTTCTTAGAATTTTCTTTTCTTTTTTAATTAACATAACAAGATTTTATTGGTGTGACAAGAAATGAAAAAGTTATTTAATTAGTGATAGAAGATTTTGATCCGATCAATGAATAAGAGAAAAATGATTCTGCTAGAAAAAAAAATAATGTGTGAAATTAAGATGAAAAGAATATAATTTATGAGTATGTCGAAACCACTCATAACTCGTGAAGTAGCAACTTGATAGAATCAAATTCCATACACATTGATTGCATAAACATCATAATCCATATTAATGCATCACTTTCTTTTCAATTTCAATTTTTCGTCATTATTTCCTACGTCACTCTTATTTTTTAAATCACATCAAAATCCATATACTTTTAATCTAGTGTTAAAAGAAACATTTTTCGTCCCTATTTAATAGTTTAAGTGGTAAGAACTAGAGATCGAACATATAGGTTGAGGTAGGGAGGTTTAGGGATCAATCTCTAGAGAGAGCAATTTATCTTTCCAATATAAAAAAAAATATTTTCCTCCCTGAATTAATGGCAAAGTTCTCAAAACATTCTAAAAATGCTTGACAAACCACGCAACGATATTTTTTTTATAAGCAAATGAATTGTATTCAACCTTAGCACAAGAGGTGCTAAACCCAAATGCAGAGAGGAAAGAATGCAGTAGCAAAACTTGCCACCACAAAAAAGAAAGAAAAACAATCTAAAACCTCAACCTACAAACCAACAAACTGTTCCTTGCCACTAACCAAAGCACATACTGATTTAAAGACAAAGACCAAGAAAAAAACCCACCTAACCCAAACTACCAAATAAGACCAAACCCAATAAGAAACAAAACTACATGCTAGAAAGGCAAGCCACTAGATTTGTCTTCCATTCAAACAAAGAATTATGAAAACCCCCCACCTTTGCATTGATCCAATGCCAGGAGTGCATCTGAATTAAATCCAAAATAACATCATCATTCGCCCCATCCTTAAAAACAATAACGTTCCTTTGTATCCACAGTGACCAAACAGTCCCCATCCACACCACCAACTCCCCTAACCTCTGGGCCTTATTCCTGCCAAGTGAGAGGAATTGATTGAAATGAGTTTTTGAAGTTGACGGCAGAGCATTGGAGCCGTCAAACCAGTTATAAATCGCCCTCCACATCTCAAATGAAGAAGAGCACGGGAAGAAAAGATGATCACCACATTTCTCCACCTTATTCCATAATGGACAGAGAGAGGCCTCAAGGCTCTGGATCACGGCACGTCTCCGCAGATTAGCTCTAGTCTGGATGCGATTCCACAATAGGTGAAAGCAAAAGCTTTCACATTGGATGGTGCAAGAGTACACCAAACTGAGCCGAACATCTGGCTTCATAGGATCATGTTGCTGCAAAAAAGAATAAGCTGAGTTAACTGCGTAAACCCCCTCCTCCCCTGGCAGCCACACCCAACTATCAGGTCTCCCTTCCCGCAATCGCCCATCACTAATCAAGGTCAGAAGGTCCTGCAACCACAAAACTTCCCTACCCCGTAATTCCCGCCTCTAGCCAAATTTCCAACACCAAACACCATTAAACTAATCTCCCACTTCCCTAATAGTAGCATATTTATTCTTAGACAGATTATACGATCTATGAAAGTGCCCCTCAAGTGGCCCAAAGCCAATCCAATCATCCAACCAAAAACGGTTACATCCCCTTCCCTTAATGTTTTCTTCAAACCAGCTTCGAACCAGTTCACGTTGTCATCAAAACATAGAGAGTTAACTTCACGCCACCAAGGAGAAGCACAAACACCACCATTAGATTGAGCTTTGATTACTTTGTACCAGAGGACGTTAGCCTCATTCAGAGACCGCCACTTCCACTTCCTAATTAGAGCTTTATTGAACAAAGTCAAATCTTTAATGCCCAACCCCCCAAGCTCCTTAGACTTACACACATGAGACCAATTTACTGATGACCCGGGATTTAAGGCTATTTTCCTAGTTTATTTGCATGCATTTTAATATAATATTTAAGATATTTTAGTCATTTTAGGACACTTTATGCTTATTTCATGCATTTTAATATTTTTATTTAGTTTTAGTATTTTTCTATATTTTATATTATTTTCTAGATACTATTAGGATTTCTTGAGTGACAGTCAGAGATTCTATCCACTAGGACATGAAATTCTTGGGTTAGGAACAGAGCTTGGGAATGTCTTATCGAGTAGGTATGTGTATAATGCTCCTTTTATGATCACTAGGGCTTAAGAGATTAAGGCTAGGTTCTTAATGGGTAGATTCGCTTAGCTAAGAAATTAGTGGGTGAATGGCTCTTATCGGCATCTTAAATGTCAATTTCATCTTATAAGAGTATATTGATTGAGAATAAGTTGTAAATCAAATGAACTCATTTTCCAAATACATTTTCTTCTTTGTTTGCCTCCGTGAAACTTCTTTTATCGCTTTAATTATAGTTTTTCCTTTATTTAAATAAACCCACATTTTACTTTTTAAGTCATTCATCCAACATCTAGCTAGTAAGATTAATACATAGCAACACAATCCCTGTGGAGACGACAAAATATGATATTATACTACGATTGAGTCTTGAAAGAGATTTGATAGTAGTTAGTGGAGGAAAATCTCTTCATTAAATATCCTTTCATCAAAATGGCGCCGTTGCCGGGGATTGTGCTTCCGCTTCTATTAGTTAAGCTAGCCGGGTGTTTTTTTAGAGCATTATTATGGTATGCATGTTTTTGTTATGCTTCTTATATGTCAATTCAATTGATTTGTTCTTGTGCTAAATGCTTGTTGTGGCCTGATCAACTATAACATGATATGAGGTTTGGAATTCTGTGAACCTGACTTAGAATGAATCAGCTAGTGGATTTAATGAGAATTAAGTTCATTAGTCATGAATTGATGATTTGATGCATAGGATTTTGAGTCATAGTGTCTCATTAAATTATTTGAGTTATGTTGTGGTGTTTTAATTTGTGTGCTCATTTTTGCAAGGACTAAGTGATTTTACAGGAATTAATCTGAGTTAGAGGGCCCAACTGACCATGTCCTGGTGCTTTCAAGTTTGCACCCAATTTGAGTACAGAGATTTTTTCTGAACCACTCATCTCTCATTTAATTTCATGATCATGCATTTAGCATTAGTTATTTAGATTGCACACACTAGTATGCACATGCCTTTGATTCTTGGTATTCACACTTTTGTGCTTGAATAATGCTTGTTGTTGTTTTTAATATCTGTTCCGAGTTTGATGCTAGTACTTACAATAAAGTGTGCTTGATGCATGGGTGTGAGTGAAACTTGTGAAACATGTGGAGAGTTAGGTGATAAAGACTTGAGTGAGTTTTGAGAAAGTGCAGTAAGGTTATTAAGATTCCAAGTTAGTGGGGATAATGCATAAAATATGTAGTTTTCCTTTTAATCTTTATATTGAGTCTACACTCTTTTTGGCTGTGAGGTTAACAAAGGGGCACACATGTGAAAGTAATGCTAAAGTGCTAAAAATGAAAAAAGAAAAAATGGGGTAAGGATGTGAGTAAGGGAATGAGAAATATTTGCACCACTGAGCATACCCCCAATCATATTCTGACCTTGTGAAATAAAAGAAAATAATTTCGCCCTGAGTTGGTAATAACTGTGAAGGGTTGGGAAAAAGCTAAATTGAAAAGGAAAGAACATGTGTGCTTATAATAAAATAAGACTGTTGGTCATCATTAGTGGATTCTCAATATGGGGTTGGGGAATTAGGAATAAAATGTGAAGCCCCACATCCTAGTATTTTCTATAATTATTATTTGCACTTACTAAAAGTTACTCAATTTTTAAAGCTTAATTCTCTGCAAGAACTATTTTGAGGAACTCATCCCATGTATCTTTTGTGAAAATATGTTTACTAGCATCTTACTTGGAAATGTTTTCTTGAGTTTGAGGACAAGCAACCTTAAGTTTTCGCTTGAGGACAAGCTGTCGTTGAGTATAGGGGTATGATGACCCGGGATTTAAAGCTATTTTCCTAGTTTATTTGCATGCATTTTAATATATATTTTAAGATATTTTAGTCATTTTAGGACACTTTAGGCTTATTTCATGCATTTTAATATTTTTATTTAGTTTTAGTATTTTTCTATATTTTATATTATTTTTCTAGATACTATTAGGATTTCTTGAGTGACAGTCAGAGATTCTATCCACTAGGACATGAAATTCTTGGGTTAGGAACAGAGCTTGAGAATGTCTTATCGAGTAGGTATGTGTATAATGCTCCTTTTATGATCACTAGGGCGTAAGAGATTAAGGCTAGGTTCTTAATGGGTAGATTCGCTTAGCTAAGAAATTAGTGGGTGAATGGCTCTTATCGGCATCTTAAATGTCAATTTCATCTTATAAGAGTATATTGGTTGAGAATAAGTTGTAAACCAAATGAACTCATTTTCCAAATACATTTTCTTCTTTGTTTGCCTCCGTGAAACTTCTTTTATCGCTTTAATTATAGTTTTTCCTTTATTTAAATAAACCCACATTTTACTTTTTAAGTCATTCATCCAACATTTAGCTAGTAAGATTAATACGTAGCAACACAATCCCTGTGGAGACGACAAAATCCAATACTATACTACGATTGAGTCTTGAAAGGGATTTGATAGTAGTTAGTGGAGGAAAATCTCTTCATTAAATGTCCTTTCATCATTTACCCAAGCAATTTTATGTTCCACCTTCGAGCCTCCCCATAAAAAAAATGGGCATAAGTCTAGAACATGCCTTAACAACATCCACCGACATTATAAAAGAAATGAAAAACAAAGGCAGAGACAACAACACGCTTTGAATAAGGCAGACATGCCCACCAAACGATACAAATTCCTGCTTCCAATTTGACAATCTGTTTTTAATTTTGGAAATGACATGCTCCCAAAATTGTAATTTGCTTGATCTCCCGCCAACTGGAATCCCCAAGTAGACAAACAGGATTGTCATTAATTTACAATTCAGCATTGAAGCAAGCCTGGACAGATTTCCTTGATCAACCGCTACACTAGTCAATTTACTCTTATGAAAATTTACCTTGAGACCAGAAGCCAATTCAAAGCAACGCAACACACACTTAAAATTTATATATTTTGGATACTGGCCTCGCCAATAAAAACTGTATCATCTGCAAACTGCATAATAGAAACCACGACATCTGAGCCTATCCCAAAACTGAAGCCAGTGAACCTCCCCTTGACAACAACTTGGTGAAAGAGATGACTTAAACCTTCCGCCTCAATCAGAAACAGAAACGGCGCCAAGGGATCGGCTTGCCGAAACCCTTTCTCCATTTTAAATTCTCCCATTGTACTCCCATTAACCAGAAAAGACACAGAAGTTGATTCAAGGAGGCCTTTTTATCCAATTAATCCATCTCCTGAAGTATTGCATTCTACCTAACGTGTATAAAAGAAAATCCCAGCGAACAAAATTATAAGCTTTCTCATAATCAACCTTGAAAAACACTGTCGGTTTTTTTTATGACGCTTTGCAACACTAGGGGCATCATTCACCACTACAACACTGTCTAACATATTCCTACACCCAAAAAGCAAATTGGCTCTCACTGATTAACATGTTCCTACCACGCAACGATATGTGGATATTGCGACACTGTCTGGCCATTTATGATGGTTTTAAACTACTGCAAAACACATTTTTTAAAAAATTTCCACTTTATGGACATTTATAATTATCACAAATAGATGTCTGGACATAACATTGAATTAACACTGAAAACTTTCCGACTGCTCAAGCAGATAGGTTAGAATAATATTGTTTACAATAAACTATGGTACGTGAACTTATATAAATTCACGCAATCTATGTGGCAAAAAAAATAAAAGTTTCACGCAATCTATGTAGCAAAAAAAAATAAAATTCACGCAATCTTTTCGGTGACTTAACACATAACTGATTCTTCCAAACGTTGTTTCTTGCCACTGGCACATAACCCATCATCATCAAGGCTTAATTGCACTTTTGGTCCCCCAACTATTGCCTTCCTGCGAAATTCGTCCCCAAACTTCAATCGTAGTAAAGCAGATACAGGTTTATCGTCCTCAGGGATTGTGTGAACATCAGTTCCACCAGTTAAATATCGATTCGAGCGGATAAAAAGATAATTGATTGAATTGTTTTTGTGGTTTTTTAATACAAAAGAAAACAGTAAAAGAAGGTTTACGGAGATAACAAAGAAGAAAACGTATTTAGAGTGCATTCACCTAATCCTCTAATTGTTTCCACTCAATTACTTTTGTAATGGTTCATTTCATTTATGATGCCGAGAGTTATCCACCTAACTCTCCCTAGCCTAGGTGAATCTATCAGTTGGAATTCCTAGACATAATCCCTTACCATCTAGAAAACCCAAAAGGAACAATACAACTCAAATTCTCTCCCAAAGACATTCCCAATGACCAATTTATCCTAAAACAAGGTACCCTAGGCTTGCGAATCTCCGTTGTCATCTGAAAACTCCTGTTAGAATTCAAAACCCCACCTATCACGTGGAAGCTCACTATTGTTCCTACCTAAGATAATCTCACCATAAGACAACTAGTTCATTGAGTGGTTTCTCTCTTGAACTGGACCCACAATTATCTCCCGATCTCGTGCTAGTCCATAGAAATCTAACACAAATCAATGATACTTGAAGTGTAGAAAGCAAAAATTTAACACACGGCGTGACCTAAGGGGGCGTTTGTTACAAGTTTTACAAAAATATTCCTAGGAATGTTGTTTCCCAGGAATCTCATTACCAGTAAAATCATTCCCAGGTAAAATGGAAATGTGTTTGGTTAGTATAAGTTATTCCCGGGAATGTTTTTCAAAATCATGTAATATAAAAATATAAAAATATAAAATAAGTAGTGGAAGAGAGATAGTGGAAAATAACTTCCATTCCCATGGGAATGTAAGATTCCCCTTCTTTGAGATGGGAATAAAATTTCAAAGCTCATGTGTAATTTACTTACCTGGGAATCTTTCATACCCGGGAATAAAAAATGTAAAACTTCTACCAAACATGGGAATGTTACGTTCCCAACCTCACATTCCCGGGAATATTTTGAGATGCCCACCTACCAAACGCCCCCTAAGACATAGGCATTCTACTTTCATTGACCTAAGCATACACCAACTCATATCAACCTCTCGATCTATTTATAAATTAGTAAAGCTCTTTTGATTATCAATTGATTGGTTAGAAGCATGAAGTACAAAGAGAAACACCATACATGAAAGATTTCCATTTACATCAATAATTGAGTTTATAACAATCCAAGAACTAAGCTATAACATTCTAGATACAAAAATAGAAAAAGAACATATACAAGAGATAAGAAAGGAAGAGATGAAACCCGAAGAACGGAGACAAATCCACGGCGATGGAAACTTTCTCAAGCTTTCCATAGCCACCAAGAGGTTGTCACCATGCTCCAAAGCTCCACTCCATCAATTCCTAGCCCAGGGACCCTTCCTCCATGAAGCCCAGCCTCCTCTGAATGTTTTAGGGAGGAAAAATGGTGAAGAATGGAAGAGATCCCGGGAAATATCGTGTTCTGGCCTTTTATAAGGGTTCAAGGCGGTTTGGCTCGCTTAAGCCAGCTTGAGATTCGCTTAAGCGAGAGCCTTTTCTTAACACCGAAGTACTCTGCTCGCTTAAGCGAGCATAAGTCTCGCTTAAGCGAGGGTTCACTTTCCTTCTATGCCACTGAATGGCTCGCTTAAGCGAGAAAGAATTCGGCTTAAGCGAGATTGTCTTCCAGAATTGATACCCTCTGCCATATAATTTCGCTTAAGCGAGTAAATATTTGGCTTAAGCGAAATTCTTCATTTCTTGGCCTTTTGACATCTTGTGGCATAGATCTTCATAGATTTTCACCTATCATTGAAAACAAAAGATTAAATGTAAAAAATATAATATTTACTCTATTTCTATACTAAAATTAAGTATTTACTAAACCAACTACTTATGGGGATAAAATAATCAACAATGCAAGCATATAGGTCAAATAAGTGCTTAAAATGATATTTAAAACACGTAAAATTGGCACTTATCAGAGAGCTTGATGACTGAACAAGTCACATGCTTCTCACGTGACCCTTAAAAGGCTCCAACGGTCATCTCCCTCCTTCATCGTCTTCTTCACCATGGAACCCTGAAAAGAGTAACGTGAGAAGCATATGACTTGTCCGGTCATCAAGCTCTCTGAAGAAAGTCTAGTGAGACACGCGTGAGGGAGCCACATCAGCTTCTCACGTTAGTTTTCTCACGGAAGGCAAACGGCAGACTAAAAGTGCAACAACATGTATAGTTGGAGGATGTTTTTTGCTAATTTTGAAGTTTGAGAACGATTTTCAAAGGAAGGCAATAGTTGGGGGACCAAAAGTGCAATTAAGCCCATCATCAATCACATGATTCTTCAGCAGTTCGCTATAAAACCATTAGCGGAGAACAGCATTAAAATCGTTGAGATCTGTACCTTACTTAATTTTGTATGGGTCAATAATTTTTTAGTTTAATGGATATGCACTGACAGTGTAAAATAGTTTTACACAGTCATCCAATCAAAGCATGCCACATAGGAGAGATAATTACATTTGACTTTAATTCTAATTAAAAGAATAAGATATTTTCTGATTTGGCGGAATTCAATTGGATGTCTGTGTAAAACTATTTTACACTGTCAGTGCATATCCATTAAACTCATAATTTTTATATAAAATTTTACTAAAGAAGTGATGTCTATTGTTAATGCACTTATTTTAATTAGTTCACCTAAAATGAAATATTATTTAAGATATGAGGTATTAAAATATCTTTTTGCTTTAATAAAATCTAAAATTGCATATAGTGCACGACGGTACAGACTCTAGAATGCCGCCTGATAAGTGATAATGATTTGGGTGGCGACATTTGTATATTAAAGATGTATATACATTTGTGCCTTCTGTTTAGCAGGGCAGTGTATAGCTAGATATTTGAGGGTCAAAGCCAAAAATCATTTGCAGGTTTAAAGATACTTAATATATGATATAAATTTTAATTTTTTTATATTGATTAAGCTTTTTGAGCTGCAAAATCATTAATCAGATTTTTATAATCATA